>NW_025893245.1:231209-375727 GCF_002878395.1 Capsicum annuum
ATATATATATATATATGTTTGTATATGTATATGTACTTCATATGATATTATGAATTGAATGTTGGGTTGGATTTAAACTGTTATCAAGGCATTATTTTGTTCCTCTATCTATGAATTACAAGCTAGATCTCTAACCGCTAACTATCTTGGGACACTGTATCCCTACGCGATGCAAGAACCGATCATACTTCTATATCTCCTGCTCAGTGACTTAGATTCGGGATCAGCTAGCAAGTCAGATTGAAGTGATGAGCTTCCATTTTTTGAACGAACCCATTTTATGTTGTGGTTTTCTTTTTGTGAGTTGACTATTTCTATGGATATTGGTTTTGGGTATTGTCGGGTCATGTCCCAACATTTTGTTGACTTTTAGTTTTGTGAAAGCTTTGTCGGATTACTATGGACATGGGTGGTTTGGTCGATTGTTTTGGTGACGGACGGTTGTCAGGTTATCAGTGGTTGGTATAGACATATCATTTATTATCATTAGTTCTATTATAATCTATCTTGTTATATGTTCAAAATTCATCTGACATTTGGCGATGTTGAGTTGGTTTGGTTGGGCAAAGGGGGTGATCGATTTACGTAGGAATTGAAATAGCCATCATACTCAGGCCTTGGTTCGGGTCATTATAGAGATATATCCAGACATATAGAGTAGATATCCCTAACTTTTTGATGATTTAGGTACCTCTCTTACTCTTCCCTTTGTGTGTATCATAAATCTGTCTTGCATGGAAGATCCAACTCACATAAGGAGACCTTTACTGACACTTTTTTGATATTTTGAATTTTGTGTTTATAAGTCTATTTTAAAATCAAAATCCCAAAACCTGATTTTAAAGCTTTAATAGCTCATTTTATAGAGAATCAAAGAAATTTTCAAGAGTTCTTTATTGGGTAAGTTTTCTATATAATTTTTACATATTATCCAATGATTATTTCATGACTTCACCTTTAAATCTTGGTTTTCCACTTGAAATTTTGGGTTTTTTTGGTCAAGTTTAATAATGGATTTTTGATGATTTCAAGATTGATTTTCACTCCATTTTTAGAAATTTTAATTTGATCACCCTAAGTTAGGGATAAATTAATTTTCTAATAAAATTTTAGTTTATTCTTGGGGACTCAGGGTTGACTTTGGTTAGGTTTCTTGACCTGAAATAGAAGTATAACAATATCGATACGTTAAACTTTTATTTACATGTAGAATTTATTCTTAGTAGATTGAGATAGTTCTTAGGCAATCCTAAAGAGGCAGTCTACTTTGTAATTCGTTAAAGACTTGCGATTCAACTTTGAGGCAGGTTATGACTTGACTTTATTTATACTTAATTTTGATGGGGACTTATCATGTAAAGCATAAATTGGGTTGGGTGACTTAGTAATTTATCATAGTAATTGAGATGGTTTATTGTTGTGATGCCTGGCTTAGAGCTTATACTATGCTAGATTATATGAATATTGTGGATATGACTAAAAAATGCATTGGATTATCATATGATGTCAAATTTGGCCTTCAAGTATTTTATTAAAATTAAACTTTGATTTTTGTCTTGAAATAATAGATTATGGACCATGATTATAGGTTGAACTTCAGATTATATACATGTTTATTGTATCTCGTCTTATCTTATTATCATGATTATACATATTGTTTAATCTATTGGGTCCTTGAATTGTATCATTAGAGATATTAATTTTTGGAAGAGAGTGAATTATATTTTACTTATTTAGTCTGATGTATGATTCCATAGATATTTACAAGATATTTTATTTATCTTTTTTTGAGGTAGAAATTCGGATAGGGGATACGGACCTCGCAAGTCACCTATGAGTACCATCTTTCAAAAAGACTAATTAGATGGTGTTTATCATTAGATATGGCTATTGCACAACACCCATATCATTGAAGTTTCATTGTGTTTGAAATAGACTATAATATTATTATTATTCAGCTATTAGGATGTTTCTTGTGTAGGGTTATGTTGGTATTTTGATTTTGATATAGTTTTATTAAAGCTTAGTCAGCCGATGATGCCTATTGAGTACAAGTAAATCATTCACTCTTACTCTCTAAAATTTTCTATTATACATCATTGTTTGAGTGGACCCCCACCGTTAGAATTCGTGCTTCTCGGTATCTATTCAATGTTGTGGTGAACTTCTACCTTTAGAGATTGACTCAACTCCCTCTATTCTTCTTTCTGTCGATTTTAGTTTATCAAAAAGAGTTTTTTATTTCAGTAATTCCTTTGTGTATTAGATTCACTCTTCTATTTATGACATCTGAGTCTTTCAACATTCAAAAATATTTTTTAGTTTCCTTTCATTTATAGTTGATTTGAATTATTATTGGACATTAACTATGTTGTTCTATTATTTATCTTTTAATGAACTATGTTTTGATGAGTTTTTCTTACCAATCATGGTGAGTTGGGTAGGTGCAATCAATCATAATCTAAGAAATTTTAGATGGTGACGACCTACAATTTTGTGTTGTGACATTATAGTGCCCAAGGACCAAAGTTTTCTTTCCATAGCTCTATGGGCACTGCATAATGGTCTTTACGACATCCATATCTGTAAATCTATTTTTGACATGATAATTTTATAACGCCCCGAGGCTGTACGCCGGATGCTACATGGTGCTAGCGACCCCGAAAGACCACCAACTAATTCATGACTGGTACCTTCTATGAGTACTGAATAATAAAAACACTATAATAACAATATAATTGGTGTAAATATGGAAATTAGGTTGAAAACATCATAAGGTTCATAACTGAAAAAAATCAATACATAATACTAAAACAATTGTCTGAAATACTCTAGTCTGAAAGCCTCTAACTGTCTGAATATTGGAGTTGATGGGAAAAGCCCCTAACTAACTTCGAGTACTAGAAATTGTACTAAAATAATAAAATAATACTCTGTCCTCGAACTATGAGGACTCACCACTAAGTCTGCTGCTAATAGACTGGGCTTCTAAGTACGGCCAGGAGCCCGTGTATCTGAACCTATGATATAAGACATTATAGCACAAAAGAAAAGTATGCATTAGTACTTTGAATGTACTGGTATGCTAAGTGAGGTAGGCTAATATGCATAGGTTCATATTCATGAACAATAACTGGCTAAGTACATGAACATAATTGAATGAGAGAACATGCATGAATACATAAACTGTAATTGAGGTTATGATAACACTGGATACTAAGTTCTGGATTACTAATTCACTGATATATGAGTTACTGATACTGTATAACTGATAACTGAGTGACTGTATCTGACAGTCCTGATGCTGTAGAACTGATCTGGGTTCTATACTGATCTGAGTGACTGTAACTGATAGTAATAAATCTTAAGAACTGATCTAAGTTCTATATTGAGCTGGGTGACTGTATCTAATAGTCCCAATTCTGTAGAACTAAACTGAGTTCTATATTAAGATTGAAACTAAAACTGTGGGAGGTAATCATCTAACCAACATGCCCCTCTCCTAATGGAATTGGGTCCAACCGGTAACCCTTGTTGGAAAGGTGTTAGTATCATGCCACAGGTAAAGACAAGCTGTGACTTAACCCTCTCTGACAGAAAGCTCTTTTATCAACCCACGCTGGAAGGAAAACTCGTACGAGATGTATTAAACCTATTCTGGCAGGAAGATATCACAACCTACGCGTGCTATGTAGTACTGTAATGTAGGGATTGCTACAAAGGTACAAACCCTCTACTGGCAGGAATGCCTCATCCCTGGGTTTGCTCGGTGTTGAATCCTACTCCCAACTGAATAGTCACTGAACTGATTTTTAGTACATACTAGGCTTGACTAAACTTTTACTAATCCTACTTTTTAACAGAACTAAACTGAGTTCACTGGGTTCCTCTAATTGACAAAATACTATTGAGTTCTAATAACTCGCTGAGTTCACTGAGTTATGAACTAAATACTGAACTGAGTACTACTATTCGTGACACTACTGAGACTATTCTATAACTACTGTAGCTCAAGGTAAAAAACTAAATCATCGAGTATGGAATTCCAGGATACGATAGCATAAATTATATGAATAACACAATCTTGAAACATGATAACAAATTTCTTGATGACAAATCATTGATTTTGAGGCATTTTGACAAACACTTGCAGGAAATGAACTTATATACATACTAGAAAGATATGGTTACACTACTCAACCTACATGAACAATTTGTCAATACTTGAAGAGCATAATTAATGCACATGACTGTAGTATAACATGCAAGCATCATAATCGTAACCCCAACTCACAATTCAAAGGGGTTTTTAACATGAAATCATACAACAACCCACACATGTCAATTATTTCACAATAAACTTGTAAATTATTTATGGATTCTAACCCCAACTAACATCATAGTCATGAACACAATCAAATTCAATCATGAAATTCATCAAATTAATCTACTTGAAGTGGTAAAAGAGTTGCTTGGACTCCAAGGGTGGAAGGAACCCTTGGATGAACACTTCACATACCTTAATGCTTAAACTCTTGAAGATTGATGGTGAAATTCTTGAGATTTGAATCATGAATGGAAAGCCCTAGGGTTTGTTCTTTAGAAATTTGAGAGTGAATGAGTGTAATTTGCCTAAGGGGAGCTGAATTTTGTGTTTTTGGGGCAGAATAGTCGTGGGAGAAAAACCTAAATACCCCGGAAGATGCGGAATCTCAATGATTGAAAATTGACTTAGTGACATATAGATTGATGCATCGCGTCAATGGGGTCAATGCATTGGCAAACGCACCACATCAAGTCTGGGTCAGTTCACTGTAAATTGCACTAAAAGCAGGGAAAAATATTCATCGACTCAATAGGAGATGAGGTGCATTGAGATTGCATTGATACATTGGTTTGGACTTCCAAACGTGCCTCAAAATGATGTTTAAAAAATAAAAAACTCGCCCGAGATTACCTACTGACATTCTTGATCATGAAGCAACTTAAAGAACGACATTTAATTATCGTAAGGATC
This sequence comes from Capsicum annuum, assembly GCF_002878395.1. NCBI lineage: Eukaryota > Viridiplantae > Streptophyta > Magnoliopsida > Solanales > Solanaceae > Capsicum > Capsicum annuum. Next base: position 236,227 of record NW_025893245.1, read on the forward strand.
ACAAAATAAGTTCACAAACTACGAAGCCTAAAATAACTCTAAGTATGAATACTTATAAAAAATTTTCTAAGTCTAGGACCCCTTAACAAGCTTTAAAGGACTGAATAAAGCATAGGATTTTGCGGGGTATTATAATATCTCCCCCTTGGGAACATTCATCCTTGAATGAGACTAACTAAGATGGGAGAATTGATAAACTTAAAGTACATACTGTACATGCACAATTGAAGTATGATTTCATGGATGAGACTACTGATATACTCAATTATCATACTGAACATGCATAACTGATGCATGATCTTGCAATTGATATTACTGATAAGTTGAGTTTGTATACTGAACATGCATAGATGATGCATGAGTACATGACTGAACGGATTCATGAATTCATGGCTGAGTATGCATCGTTACTTGATACAAAGTTGGTAACTACATCTGTACATAAAACTAAGTAAATTTAAGGAAAATGTTACCTTGACTTAGTATGAGATTGTCGAGAAGAGGTGGGGATACTTGGTCCGCATAATTGCTTTTTCTTCCCAAGTATCTCCCTCAACGGACTGATTCTACGAAAGAACTTTGACTAAAGGGACTTCTTTGTTCCTCAGTCTACGAGTCTGATAATTGAGGATTTTAATTGGAACCTATTCATAAGAGAGACTATTATGAATATCCATGCCCTCTATAAGGACTACAACTGCTGGGTCACCTATGCATTTCTTAGCAAGGAGACATGAAACACTGGGTGGACTGAAGCTAAGTCTGAAGCTAACTCAAGATCCTAAGCTACCTTTCCAAAACGGTTGAGAATTTGATAAGGACCGATTTATTGGGGAATGAGTTTCCCCTTCTTTCCAAACCTCTCCACTCCTTTCATAGAAGAGATCTTCAAATGTACATAATCACTAATCTCAAACTTGAGATCTTTTCTTCATACATCCACGTATGATTTCTGTCGGCTCTAAGCTGTCCTGAGCCTCTCCCTAATCAACTGAACTTTTTTAAAGGTAACCCAGTTAGGCCCTACCACTGTGGCCTCACCCACTTCAAACCAACTAATGGGAGATCTACTTCTCCTCTCATAGAGTGCCTCAAACGGAGCCATCTGAATGCTGGAATGGTAACTATTATTATATGCAAACTCAATCAGTGGCAAATGGTCATCCCAACTGACCTTAAAGTCAATGGAACACGCCCTTAACATATCTTCTAAAGTCTGGATGGTCCTTTTGCTTGACCATCTGTCTATGGATGAAAGGTTGTACTAAGGTTGACTTGGGTATCAAGACCCTTTTGGAAGGCTTTCCAGAAATGAGAGGTGAACTGCATACCTCTATATGAAATGTTGGATAAGGGAACTCCATGCAATTTGACCAACTCTCTCACATAAAGCTTGGCATAATCATCAGTTGAATAAGAGATATGGATTTATAGGTTGGTCATCCTATCTATGATAACTCATATATGATTATGATGACGACGAGTATGAGGCAAACCCATCACAAAGTCCATGTTCACTTTGTCCCATTTCTATTTAGGAATACTGAACTCCTGCATGGATCCACTACACTTCTGATATCAATCTTAACCTGTTGACAGGTCAAGCACTTAGCCATAAACTCTAACATATCTCTCTTCATCTCACTTCACTAATAGACTTCCCACAAGTTGCGATATATCTTAGAGGAACCTGGATGAATAGAGAAGCGTGCACCAAAGACTTCTACAAGATTCTGCTACCTCAACTCATCTACACCTAGCACACATAGTCGACCTTGGAAATGCAATACACTATCTCCTCTGTAGAAGAAGAGCTCTATCTTCTGATCTCTGAATGATTCTTTCATCTTAATAAAAATTTGATCTCTATCCTATTTTTCCTAAACCTCGAAAACCAAAGATAATTCTGAACTACTCTGTACCCATACACTACCTTTTGCTGAATCAACTAAGTGAACACCCAATTGGGAAAACTGATAAACTTCCTAAAATAACTTCTTGATACCATCTTCCACGCAAGCAACACTACCCATGGACATTTTACTGAGAGCATCATCCACTATATTGGCCTTGATTGAATTATATAGGGCACTCATGTACTAGTCTTTCAACAACTATAACCACCTTCTCTAATAGAGGTTTAGGTCTTTCTGATAGAACACATACTGGAGGCTCTTATGTTCTGTAAATGCATCAATGTGTACCCCATACAAATAGTGCCTCCAAATCATTAAGGCAAAAACTACAGCTTCTAACTCAAGATCATAAGTGGGATAGTTCTTCTCATTGGGCTTAAGCTGTCTAGAGGCATAGGATATGACCTTACCTCTCTTCATAAAAACATACCCCAAACAAACTCTTGAAGTATCACAATATACCACAAACCCATTTGATCCGCGTGGTAGAGTCAAAACTAGAGATGTAGTGATTCGAGTCTTCAACTTCTAAAAACTCTTCTCGCAATAATCTGACCACTGGAATTTGAATTTATTCTGAGTCAACCTGGAATAAGGGATGAAATAGATGAAAATCCCTTGACAAACCATCAGTAATAGTAGGACAAGCCCAAGAAACTTCAGATATTTGATAGAGAGATAGGTCTGGGAAAGTTTCTTACTACTTATGTCTTTTGAGGATCCACTCTAATGCCATCACAGGAAACTATATGGCCGAGGAAAGCTACTGACCTTAGCCAAAATTTGCACTTACTAAAGTTGGGGAACAATTGATGGTTTCTAAGAATCTACAATACTATTCTAAGATGGTCTGCATGATCACACTCACTATAGGAGTAAACAAGAATCTCATTAAGGAAGACTATGATAAACTTGTCCAAGTATTGCGTGAACACATGATTCATCAAGTCCATGAAACTTGTTGGGGCATTGCTATGACGAAATGACATAACTAGGAATTTGAAGTGACCATACAAGTTCTGAAAGCTATTTTTGGAATGTTATATTTTCTAACTCTGAGCTGATGATAGCCTTATTTGAGGTCTATCATAGAAAAGTAACTGGCACCCTGTAGTTGGTCAAATAAGTCATCAATTCTGAGAAGTAGATGTTTGTTCTTGATCGTGACTTTATTTAGCTAACGGTAGTCTATACACATTCTGAGGGAATTGTCTTCTTTACGCACGAACAAAATTGGTACACCCCAAGGGGATACACTAGGTCTGGTGAATCCCTTATCTAGGAGATCCTTTAATTTTTCTTTTAATTCTCTAAGTTCTGCTGGAGCCATTCTGTATGGAGAAATAGATATGCACTGAGTATATGGAAGAAGGTATATTCCAAAGTCAATTTCCCTTTTGGGAGGAACTTCGAGAATATCTTCGGGAAACATATCAGGAAATTCACATGCTATTGGAACTGACTCAAGAATGGGAGTATCAGAACTAGAATCTTTAACTCGAATGAGATGATAGACACATCCCTTAGATATCAGTTTTCTTGCCCTAAGTTAAGAAATAAGATGACCCTGAGTGCTGAGGTACTACCCCTCTATTCTAGGATAGGTTCATTCAAAAACTGAAATTGGACAATTCTATTTTTGGAGTCAACTGAGGCATATCATGAATGAAGTCATTCCATGTCGAGAATGACATTAAAGTCTATCGTCTCTAATTTTACTAAGTCTACTAAAGTGATATTCTGAGATACTATAACCGTATAGTTCTTGTATACCCACCAGGCTATGACAGATTTACCCACTGAGGTAGAGACTAAGAAAGGCTTTGCTAGGATATCGGGACTAACTCTGAAGTCAACAACTATGTAAGAAGTTACAAAGGACAAGAAAGATCCTAAATCTGGCAAAGTATAAATATGTAAATGATAAACTTGTAACGTACTAGTTACCACATTAGGAGAACTCTCCTGATCCTGTCTGAAATGATGTACATAGAGTCTGTTGGGACATTGCCTACTGATGGCACTAAAAGCAGCACCATGCTAATTCGGGCGATCAGTTTGAGCTAGGGGATGATTATGCTGACTTTGTGAACCCACCTGAGCACATTGTCTGACCCTATGGCCTAGCTTGCCACATCTGATACATACATCTCTGCCAGCTCTGTAGACACCCTGATGGTTTTTGCCATATTTCTAGCAGAGAGGATTTATTTAGGCATTACTAACAGTACCCTGGGTATTAAGGCCTGGTGCCCTATCTCTATTACCGTTTCTGAATTTCGACACCAGAGCACTGACTGAGGATAGATCTAGGACTGAAGATTTTGGGTAAAATAGAGAATGATTACCACCCTCTAACTTAGGCTGGGTAAAGTTGAAACTTTCTATTCTGGCTTTCTTGTTCTCCCTCTCCCTCTCTTTCTCTATCTGCTGAGCATAGATCATAAGATTGGATATGTCCATCTCCTTAATCAGCATTGCAGTCCTACAAACCTTGACCACACTGCTAGACACACCAGACACAAAATTACTAATCTTAGATCTGCTATCTGCTACCATATGAGGGGCATATCTGGCTAACTGAGTAAACTTGAGAGAATACTTTTGTACTGTCATGTTTCCCTACTTCAGATTAATAAACTCTAAAACCTTCACTTTTCTCAACTCTAGTGGGAAGAACCTGCCCAAAAAAGCTATAGCAAACTCCTCCCATTCTATGGGCCCTGCATCTATGACCCTCTCTACTTTCCACTATTTAAACCACAAGTGAGCCACATCCAGTAACTGATATGCGACTAACTCAACACTCTCATTGGCAGTCACACTCATAATATCTGTAACCTTCTGCACCTGATCAAGGAAATCTTGTGGGTCCTCATCTATCTTAGACCCGGGAAATGACAGGGAATTCATTCGGGTGAAGTCCTAAATCCTGGATACAACAGTATTAGCCACTAGGTTGGCCAGAATAGAAGTAGGGCATTCATTCTGGGCTGCTACTGAATTTGCTAGAGTAGTACATGTGGCCCTAAATTCCAGATAGGAGACATGGTCATCTAGAGGATCTGCCTGGACGAACTGAGGGGCTGGCTGATTTCCTGTTCTTTTTTTGTTCTTCTTGGGAGGAATGTTCTGTAAATGGAAGGATAAAAAGGATTAGACTAAGAGTTTTAATCTAAACTCATGCTCTCTCGCACGATATAAATACGTATAGAAGGGAAACTTTTCCTAAAACATCTCAGAGCCTCTCGTCCATAAGTGTGGTGCGTTACACACCATGCACAAGACTTTACTTGATGTGGCTTTCAGACTCCCTAGGACTCTATTGAACCTTAGGTTTTAATATAAAGTTTGTAACACCCTGATTCTATACCCCAGATGCTACATGACGCTAGCAACACCAAAGGACAACTAGCTAACCCATGATCAGTACCTTCTGTGAGCACTGAATAATAATAACACTATAATAACAATATAACTGGTGTAAATACGAAAGTTAGGCTAAAAATGCCATAATCTTCATAACTAAAAAAAATCAATACTGAATACTAAAATAATTGTCTGAAATACTCTAGTCTGAAAGCCTCTAACTGTCTGAATTATAGTGTTGATGGGAAAAGCCCCCAATTAACTCCGACTACTAGAAATTATACTAAAATACTAAAATAATACTCTATCCTAGAAATATGAGGATTTACTACTAAGTCTGTTGCTAATAGGTTGGGTTGCTAAGTGCGGTCGAGAGCCCGTGCATCTGAACCTATGATATAATACATCATATCTCAAAATAAAAGTATGCATCAGTACTTTGAATGAACTAATATGTTATGTGAGGTAGGCGGATATGCATCGGTTCATATGCATAAACAATAATTGGTTGAGTAGATGAACATAATTGAATGAGAGTACATACATGAATACATAAAATGTAACTGAGGTCATGAAACATTGGATACTATGTTCTAGATTACTGATTCACTGATATCTAAGTTACTGATACTGTATAAATTATAACAGAGTGACTGTATCTGACAGTCTTGATACTGTAGAACTAATCTGAGTTCTATATTGATCTATTTTTTATACTGATCTGAGTGACTAAATCTGACAGTAATAAATCTATAAAACTGAATAAAGTTTTATACTAAGCTGGGTGACTGTATCTGATAGTCCTGATTCTGTAGAACTGAACTGAGTTCTATACTGAGAGTGAAACTAAAATTATGGGAGGTAATTATCTAACCGACATGCCCTCTCTAAATAGATTGGGGTCCAACCTGTTACCCCAGTTAGAAGGGTGTTAGAAACGTGCAACGAGTAAAGACAAGCTGTAAGTTCACCCTCTCTGACAGGAAGCTCTTTTGTCAACCCTTGCTGGTAGGAAAACTCATTCGAGATATATCAACCCTAGTCTGTCTGGAAGATATCTCAACATACGTTGTATATGTCGTTCTGTAATACAGGGATTGCTACTAAGGGTCAAAGCCTCTACTGGCAGGAATGCCCCCATCCCTGGGTTCTCTCGGTGCTGAATCTTACTCCCAACTTAATAGATATTGAACTAATTTCTAGTACATACTTGGCTTGACAGAACAGTTACTGATCATACTATCTAACTGAACTGAATTGAGTTAACTGGGCTCCGCTAACTAATAGAATAATACTGAGTTCTATTAACTTACTAAGTTCACTGAGTTCTGAACTAAATACAGAATGAGACTATGACTACTTACTGAGTACTACAATTTGTGACACTACATAGATTGTTCTATAACTACTATAGCTCTAGGTAAATAGCTAAATTGTCGGGTATTGATACCCTCAGGAATCAATATCATAAATTATAAGACATAGCCCAATCTTGAAATATGATAACAAATTTCACAATCACAAATCATTCATTAAGGCATTGGACAAACATTTGAATGAATTGAACTTATATACATACTAGCATGATATGGTTACACTACTCAATCCACATGAACAATTCATCAATCCTTTTGAAGAGCATAATTTATGCACATGACAGTAATATAACATGCAAGCATCATAATTATAACCCCAACTTACAATTCAAAGGGGTTGTAAACATGAAACCATACAACAACCCACACATGTCATTTATTTCTCATGAACTTGTAAATTATTTATGGATTCTAACCCCAACTAACATCATAGTTATGAACACAACCAAATTCAATCATGAAATTCTTCAAATAAATCTACTTGAAGTTTTAAAAGAGTTGCTTGGACTCCAAGGGTAGAAGGAATCCTTGGATGAACACATCACATACCTTAATACTTGAAATTTTGAAGATTGATGGTGAAATTCTTGAGATTTGAATATTGAATGAAAAGCCCTAGGGTTTGTTCTTGAGAAATTTGAGAGAAAATGAGTGTAATTAGCTTAAGGGGAGCTAAATTTTGTGTTTTTGGGGCTTAAAAGTCATGGGAAAAAGACACAAATACCACTGAGGATGAAGAATCTTGATGACTAAAAATTGACATAGTGATGCGCAGATCAACGCGTCGTATCAATAGGGTCGATCGATGGCTGATGCATTGCATTGACTCTATGTTGATTCTTTAGAAATTGGACTGGGAGTTGGGGAAAATATTAATCGACATGATAGGTGATGCGGCGTGTCAAGATTGGATTGATACACTGGTTGGGACTCCCAAACGTGCCTCAAACGATGTTAGAAAAATCCAAAACTCATCCGAGAACACCTACTGACATTCATAATCATGAAACAACTTAAAGATTGACATTTAATGGTTGGAAGGATAGAGAAATAATATCTTCCACTACGAAGGCTAAAATAACTCTAAGTATGAATACTTATCTAAAGAATTTTAAGTCTGCGACCCCTTAAGAAGCTTTAAAGGACTAAATGAAACTTAGGATTTTGCGGGATCTTACAAATTTTTACTAAGAAAACATAATTGATTATGTGAATATCAAATTTGAAAGGTTTGGAACATTGAAAACTAGACTTCAGAGCTTTAGTTGAACATAACTTAAAGTTGAATTCAATTTACACCAAGAGATAGGATAATTTGACATTATTCCATTTACACCAAGAGATAGGATAATTTGACATTAAGGCATAGGCAATTTAAGTAATTTTCTTCTATTTGAACATTTCCAACTTGCTCTACATTACCTCTCCAATCTTATGATTATCTATACATCCCTTCTCCATTATTATAATTATTCATACAACCCCCTTCCCACCCACCCCCACCCATAATTCATGAGATTTTAGTATTTTACATAGATCTTCACCAACTTTTGAAAACCCATGTTCCCAACTTAGAACTTAAGCGAGGATGTATACTTGCAAAATATCTACATGATATTACAAAGAAAATGATACCATACGGTATCTACAAGAACAAAAATAGTCCACACTCAAACAATAACAACGCACATTCACCCGCAACAATAAGACACAAACGGTACAAGAAACAAACACAAACTTAAAGCGATAAAGAAGATAGTTAACTTGACATAAGGAGAACACGTAATGTAGCAACTAAAGAGTATATTAAACTCTAAAACATCTACCAAACATGTTAACAAGCACCAAGTTCTTATAGTGATCGCCAAGGGAATCAACTCACCTCAAGATCCACTGTTTCCAAGAAAAGAAGAATATTAGCTTTTCCAAGCCCTAAACTACAATGGCTAATCCAAGCCCTAACTAAGAACTACACTAAGGTGGTCTACTCTCACGAGATAGGATTTTCAATGTCTCATATTTTCATCATTAAAAAACTAATGATAGAAGACCTAAAAATTCCTACGTATAGTATATTACAAAAGAAGACAAAAAGACCACTTTTCCTTTAACGAGAGGGCTGCCATGGTGTGTAAATACACCATATGAAATGTCCAAAATACCCTTAGATAAGGGGCATCCAAGGTTTGTTTGACTTGAATGAATGGTGTCTCTTCAATGCTCTCAAAATCGAGGATGGTTTATACTTCAAGGCTTGTGGTTGTTGGGTTAACAACAATGTAAGTATCTAAGAAACCTTCCAAATGTGGGATTGATTAAGGTCATGCTCAAAATAGGCCTTCCTTGCATATCCTTGTGCTCTTGGGGTGACCAAGTCTTGAGCCATTAGGTGTTGGCCTCTAAGGTTGTTATCAAAAGCTAAGGGGGCCATTTGACTTGTATCATCCTACCCTCCTTAAAAAGGATTCAACCTTGAATCCATACCTTGAAAAACAAGAGAAAGGACAAACAAGCACAACTTTTTCATGGTATGAGGGTTAGATTTAGAATAATACTAAATATCATAATGCCAAGGGAAACATACAAGAAATATAACCATGAATCCGTTGTGTCAGTCATGAAAAGCTTAGAAAAAACATCACAAAGGGCATGGTTATAACAAGTATCAAGAGATAAAGAAACTATAGAGGACTCAATAGTATCCAGGAGATCCAAAGGTAAGTCTACCCATAAATTAGGGACCTGAAAGCACAATTGTTTCACTACCCCTTCAAGTGACCTAATCAAATGTGGTGCCAATATTGGTCTTAAAGTCCACCAAACACACATGGCATAGTCATTAGAACAAGTGGACCAACCAACAAGTTTCCTACCTCTACATAATACAAATCCAAAACTAGCATGAATATCATCATAGGCAAAGAGGTAGTATAGGAAAGAACCAAGTGTAAAGGTATACACGGGTAAAGATAAAGCATTTAAGCACATACATATTCTTTCCTCCAAGAAAATAGGCAACTTGGCATCTCAAGTTGGTATTCATGCAATGTAAGCACAAGTGTGTCAAGCAGAGATGCAAATTTAGAAACATTATGCCAAGGAGTCAAGGACACCTTTGCCATCGGGTTTTCAAGAAGCACTACACATTCCTTAACCTGAAGAGTACTCTCATCTTTTCAAAAGATATTTCCATCCTAGGAGGAATGTTGTCACACCATAGTGGATTAGCATACCGGTACTTCAAGGCAATCTATACCATTATTTTCTCCACTAGGTTCCTTAGGAGTTTGTATATAATCTTCAAACAAGACATTATAGCTAAAAAGAGCATGATCTATCTTATGGACAGATTTGGGACTAGAAAATTCTTCATTCTCTAAAAGATCAATATCAAGTTTTAAAGATGTTTCAAGCATAAGATTGTCCCAAAAATAGATCTCGGGTTCACTCCTATTTTGTTGACCCATATTTTCAAATATTTCACTCACTTGAGTTCTATTAATCACATCACACACATAATCGAGTGGTGGACAAGTTTCATAAATAACTTGGTCAACACAATTTTCACACGATGATGTACTTTTATTCAATGCAATAGCTTCAACACTAGGTGGACACAAGTCAATCTTACAAGAAGAGTCAACTCGATAATCTATAAAATGAACTAGTGTATCCACTCACACAATATGTACATTATCCACAAGTGGCAAAGAATCAATATACTCACATGTAGGTAGGCTATTACTCACACTCAACAGCTTATTAGCCACATTACCATCATCAACATGCACCAAAGTGTAAGAGTTAGCTATTTTACCTTGACGTTCATGAGTATGATCATCTTTACCTCAGTCTGAAAGTCCGTCACAAACTTAGGTAGCAACTTCCTTTGGGAAACTCTCATTGCAAGTTGTTTGGACAATTGGATTTTAAGGAAAGACTTTGGGTAACAATTGACGTATAATTTTAATGTGTCATTGCATATCTTCAAAATCATCATTGATGCGATCACATGTGGCCTTAAAATTATGGGAAGCCCTGGTACCTAACAAAAAAAAATAAAGACAACCACAAACAAAAGAAAAAAAATAATATTAGTAGTAAAAGCTCCTTAGCAACACTGGTATACACGCACCTTTGTGATTCTCACAATTGGAGCAATGAATATTGAAAGTTGCTTATACTCCGGTAGTCAATAAGATGTCATTCTCACAGTTGGAGAGATGAATATTGAAAGTTGCTTATACTCCGATAGTCAATAAGATGTCAATCCTACTTGTCGGCCGGAATGGATTCTTGTTTTGATTGACTAAAGACACAAAATAAAATTCAATTAAAAACTTGAAACAAAGAAGTTACTACGAGTTACAAACGAGAAAAGCACATAAATAACGAAGACATGAAAGAAACATATTCAAAAACTAATTTACAACTTAGTAGGTATTTACTAGTTGCCAATTAGTATAAAAATAAAAAAAATCAAACTAGGAATCAAAAACAATAAACTACGAATCCAAGATTTTTGAGCTCTAAGTTTTGGATTTGTACAAAAATTGGTGATGTGGCGGTATAGGATTTGTTGCGGGTTTTGAAAGGTTCTTATTTTTCCAACTTTGAAATTTTGGTTCAATTTTCAATTCTTGAAGAAGTGTATTTCGGCCTTGGGGAAGAAAAATATCAAGATTGGATCCCTTTTTCACATTCAAAAAGGTTTGAATTGTCTTACACCTTTTAGGCAAGACACCTTTTTGAAGGACTGGTGGCCCTTTCCTCATTCGGACACCTAGAAAAGTGTTCTTTCCCTCTTTTAGTACCAAGACTTTTGTAGATATTTTTGTCACCCTTCCCTTTTGGTAGGTTTTTGGAAATTTTTTTCAAGACTAAAAAAGGCCTCACTTCTTTCTACTTGGCTTTTGGATCAAACAACACTATTGAAGAGCTTTTTTTCAACTAGACATGAAGATAGTCTAGAACAACAAGAACTTTCAATAAAAGTTTGAAAACCTAGCCTCGCGTTGAACCTTCAACAATCAACAACAACTTTTTCAAGCTTAAAAACCACAAAAAAAACCATAAACACGATCTCAAACCACACCTTCAAGTTTTCGTCCACGCAACAACACCAACAATGTTCAAGTTCTTGAAACCGTAACAGCAATACCAACAACAATGTTCAAGCTCAACTTGGATCTAGACTCAAGGGTGTCAGTGAAGACGAAACTAACGCTTAGAAACAACTAAGACAAGCAAAAAGCACCTAGATCTAGACACAAATCTCGGCCAAAACAACAACAACAAGAAGAACAAAATTTCTACCAAGAAAACTAAAAATGGACAAATTTCCCTCTTTTTCATTTTTCAGTTTTCAAACAGTTTTCTTTTATTTTCAAGTTTACGGGGAAACATATCAAGCCATTATTTGATTACAAATAATACCATACGGTATCTACAAGAATAAAAATAGTCCACACTCAAACAATAACAACGCACATTCACCCACAACAACAAGACACAAACGGTACAAGAAACAAATACAAACTTAAAGCGATAAAGAAGATAGTTAACTTGACACAAGGAGAACACGTAATATAGCTAGTAAAGAGTATATTAAACTCTAAAACCTCTACAAAACACATTAACAAGCACCAAGTTCTTACGATGACCGCCAAGGGAATCAACTCACCTCAAGATCCACCATTTCCAAGTAAAGAACCATATTGGCTTTTCCAAGACCTAAACTACAATGGCTAATCCAAGCCTAACTTAGAACTACATTAAGGTGGTCTACTCTTAAGAGAGAGGATTTTTAATGTCTCATATTTTCATCTTTAAATATCTAATAAGAGAAGACCTAAAATGTACTACTTACAATATATTAAAAAAGAAAAAAAAAGACCACTTTGTCCTTAATGAGAGGGGCTACCATGGTATGTAAATACACCATGTGCAATGTCCAAAATACACTTAATGAAGGGGCGGCCAAGGTGTGTTGGACTTGAATTAATGGCGCCTCTTCAATGCTCTAAAAATCAACGATGGTTTATACTTCAATGCTTGTGGTTCTCGGGTTAACAACAATGTAAGCATCGAAGCATCCTTCTACACACGGGAACACTTTAAATCATGCTCAAAATGGGCCTTCTTGTGTATCCTTGTACTCTCGCGGTGACTAAGTCTTGAGAATTTAGGTGTAAATGTCATCAAAAGCTAAGGCATCCATTTGACTTGTATCACCCCACCCACCCCATCTCCACCCCCAATTCATGAGATTTTAGTATTTTACGTAGATCTTCACCACCTTTTGAAGACCCATGTTCCCATCTTAGAACTTGAGTGAGGATGTATACTTGCAAAATATCGACATGATATTATAGAGAAAAGAGTTTTGACATGGAAAACTTTATTTACTTTGTTTTGGTTGGCTGACATGGCATCAAAAAAATTTATTGAGGCAATGACAATTCCTCATTTGTTTTTCTAGAATTTATTATATGTAATTTGACACATAATTTTGGTATTTGATTTGTGTAGGTAAGCCACATTATTTTAAAGTGATATGATCCTACTAACTCTTTATTTGACTAGGAATTTCATGTATTTTACATATGGAACTAATTTGGTCCTTTAAAATAACATAACAATTTAGGCTTAGCATAATGGGCTTACCATTTAAAGGTCAAGAAAATGGAATTTTCCAATAAAATTGGACCTTTAAAAAATAAAAAAATTTACAAAACCACACCTTAAGATCTAAATTACCAAAAATTTTCTCACTTAGTAAAAATTATAAATATCTTTTATTTCTCTTTCTTTCTCCAAAAGAGTCTGATACATAACAACACCCCCCCTTTCTCGATTGCTCCTATTTTATAGCCCAAATATCTGCTAATTAGTAGATATTTGATTCTTTCTTAATCTACCCAACCCCATCCCAATTCATCTTTAATTTCTCAATCTCCATAGACTGAAAAAGTGAGATACAGATAGCCACCTCTTAAAGAGATACAATATTTATCCCAACCACCACCACCATTAATAATTTTTCATCTTTTTTCTCTGCCAACTACTATTCATCTAGTTTTTCACCTAACATCATAAAATTCTACAATATCCAAACATCCACAAACACCACGACATCACTACCATCAATGGTGGGAATTGATTCAGCTTTCGATGTCGCAACGCAGATACAAAAGATACATTATAATAAGATATATCGATATACTTGAGATTTATTTAAAGGATATACATTATAATAATGGATTGATTTGAATATATGACTAAAAATTTATGCCTACGAATTATATATATAAATAAGATCTGTGTTTCTAATAAATAAAAATTATGTATCGATTGTAACAATTTTGTTTGTTCTAATGGAGATGAGGAAATCAATGTATCTCTTTTTACATTGAGACTATTACATAAGTATAATTTTGTATCTCTTATTATTTTTAGTTAATTACAAGTGCATAATTATGTATCTGTTGCTATTTTTAGTCAGTTACATATACATAATTTTGTTTCTATCATTAAGTTTAATCTATTAAATCTGCAGAATTATGTAAATTTTAGTTATATTAAATATGAAAAATTATGTATCTCTTGTTATTTTTAGTTATGTTACATATGTTCTTTTTGTATCTTTTACATTTAACTCTTTTAATAGATGCAGATATTTGTATCTATTATTTTTAGTTCTATTGGACTGCAGTTTTCTTGTATTATTTGTATTTAATAGTAGAAATTCACTAACCATGTGAATGTTTTAGCCTATTAATAGATGATAAATTATGTAAAAATTGCAGCCTATTTGTTGCTTTGTTCGCTGAGTTTTTAAGAGATGGACTATAAGTATTGTATTCTGGGATTAATATTGAATTTCTTTGAATGAGATATTCTTTGCTATTGTGTATTTATGGAAATGTCAAGGCTAAGAATGACTAAGTGACAATGAAGAACCACAAAGGCCTAAACCCAACTTTATTACTACAAATGAAAACAAAATATTTCAATTGAGTAGATTTAACTATATTGTTTTAGGTGCAAATACGTAAATACTTTTAAGTATTTGTCTAAAAAAATTGGTGATTAATTTTTGTTGTTGATCAGATTATTATTTTTATGAATTCTTCCTGTTCTATTAAATGTTCTATGATATGTCTAGATAAACAATAAATATGCATGAGATACATAATGAATAAATAAGAGATATAAAATTATTTCTAATACATTAAACACCAGATGCATCTAATTAACATATAACTCATTAATTCTCGTTATGAATAAACTAAATCAAATTTATTGTAATATACAAGAGATACTGAATAAATAAACACGAATACAATATTCTTTCTTACAAATTAAACAATAGATACATCCAATTGACATGTAACTCAATAATTATATTCTTTCTACTACATAACACTGGTGTTTGTTATGTCTCTTATTGATTTTGTATTTTTAGTTTTGCAAAGGTACTTCTATTTGTTTTCATTGAACCTTATGTTCCTTTGTTGTACATTCTCATAAACTCTATCTTATTAGTTAACCATAAGTATCTATGATATGTTTAGATAAACAATAATATGCATGAGATACATAATGAATAAATAAGAGGTACAAAACTATCTGGTTGCTGATAAATAGATGATGCAGGAGGAGCAACCTCTTCAGGTGTATTTCATGGATGTACAGTGTAATACCTTGAGACTCTAACCAATAAGGAAACCATGACTCAAGATCATGAAAAATAAATTATAGTTCTTTAATTGTATTCTGATCAAAGGTGATGTGTATTAAGGCCTCAAATATGTCCTAGCGATTAGGTGAATCAAAACATCCCTTACCAATTGAATTCTTGAGAAGGATTTTGGTATAGTCCACTTCAAATGAGCATATCTCTTCCTACCCTTAGAATTTATAAGCTCATGACCCACCAACATATAGATAAATCAATTAGCTTTCCAACTTTACCAATTTCACCCAAATCCGGAATCGGAGCGAAAAGTTTTGCCTATTTTACTCCAGCATGTCTTCCTGGAAACTGTGTGATGACATTTTGTGACAACTTGTCATAAGTCTGATGGCTTGTCACAAAATATCATCACTAAAAGTAGAAATTCACAAATTCCATCCTTTTGTGATGATATTTTGTGATGACTTATCACAAGGCTGATGGCTTGTCACAAAATGTCGTCAACCTTAAGCCTAAAGTCATAAATTCCACCCTTTTATGACGACATTTCGTGATGACTTGTCACAAGTCTGACGACTTGTCACAAATGTCATCAGCTATTTTTTTTTTAGGAATTAAAGGACGTTTTTACAAGGGTATTTTGATCTTTTCCCATTTTTTGGAGTCCCCTATATGTATGAGAATCCCCATTCAAACCATAATTTCTTCATTCTCTCTTTCAATTCTCTTTAGAAATATATCTAGAGTTTTATTCAAGAGCAATAATCTTTCAAAAATCATCCATAAATCTTCAATTTTTCTTCAAGAATAAAGTTCCTCATAGTGTGGGCTTTAAGAAACATTTATTACAAGTGTGGATAGAGTCTCAAGCACTAGAATTCATCCAATTTCAAAGATCAAGGTATGTGGGGTTTTAAAAAAGAGCAATCCTTTCGTTCTTGTGCCAAAAACTTTGATTTCTATTATGGATTTATAAGTTTTTGCAAGTGGGTTTATACCCAAATTACTTTATCATGAGACTATGAGAATATAAATTGTTCAAGCTTTGTTATACATGATTATTTTAAATTTCTAAGTTATGACTTGATATTTAATATTGTGAATTTCATATTTCTACCATGAGTTGATTTTTCAAGTTCTTTCAAGATATATGTCATGCTTTAAGATTCCTTATGACAAATTGGATTATTGATTATATTGATTCATGAGATTGAGTTGTTATAATAAGTTTTGATTTTCTTCAAAGTTATTGATGTTTTCATGATTTAATGAATTAATACATTTTGATAATTAAGAAAGATTGATTTGATTTGAGTCGAGTTAGGAATCCACAAATTGATTATGATTTGATAAATGAGAAAGAGATTTGGTTGGTTTTTATGATTGACCCTTGTGGTGTTTGTGGTGGATTTCCTAACGCATTTTGAGCTTGTGTCTGGGAGTAGTATTTAGCACCGAGAGAGAAATATGGTATTTCTCCGAAACTACGTGTCACCGTAGGATTGATATTGATAATTGTTAGCCAGAGGTCATGTATGAAATTGTGATCACTAAATTGAGGTTGTACTCCCTGGAAAGAGTACGATGCTCCTACTAATGTGGGGTTCTCTCCTTAGGTGGGAAAAACCTTGGAGTCCATGTAGCTCACATGGTTTATGTCATTTATAAGAACCTCCCATGTCCATAAGGGTCGTGTTTCTTGAATTGCCGAGTCACTCTAAGTCTTGAGTTGAAGAGTTGAGTTGTTTATGATGATTTATGAGATATTTATCATATGATTTATTTATTATGAGATTATGAAAAGTATGTTTCAATCAAACTTAAGACAAGTGAGCCATCATTGTACACATGCATATTTTCATGAAATTGATGATGACATTTACATTATTTCATGCACCCCTACATACTAGTATATTCCAATGTGCTGACCCACATATTTTCTATGGGCTATATTTTCTCATAATGTAGGTTCAAGTACTAATCCGCAGCCGCGTTAGCGATATTTGAGTGCCTCAACTACTTTCCCTCAGTGGTCAGTCCTCATGGTTCGAGGACCGTGTCTATATTTTTGGTGATATCATTCTGTTGTTATGGATTTCAGTACTGTTTGAGTTAGTTGGGGGTTTTTCCCAATGGCTCCTTAATTTTGATGTATAAAGTCTTTGTCAGACTAGAGGGTTGGTATGTACAGATATTCAATATATTTTGGTTGTATAGTCTAGTATTCTCTGGTATTTCTCTTAAACCCAATGTGGTATATCTCTTTGTTGTGCATGATTATTGTTGAATTGAATTCCTTTAGATAGTGTCTGGCTTTGAGGGTTAGCTTGGGGCTACATGTATCCCTAAGCACCATGTGACGTCTTAGGATGAAATTTTGGGGCGTTACAATGCTTGGTATCATAGATAAAGGTTTAAGGAGTCCTGGGGAGTCTGACAAATCATGTTACGTAGAGTCTTGATCATTGGTGTACAACGCACCACATCTATGACCAAGAGGCTATGAAACATTTTAGGAAAAGTCGTTTCTTTCTTTCTAAAGCTTAACATGCCTACAACTATCTCTTTATCTGCGATTAACTCATGCTCTCTTATAACAGAAAATGCCTTCTCGTCGAGCTCACAGAAATAATGAGAAACCTCAACCCGTTGATCCCATGAACGAGCATGTGTCTCATGCGGAATTTTGGGCAGCTTTTTAAGAGCTAGCCCAGGTAGTTACTACCAATGCTCAAGCTAACACCTAGGCTACTATTTCTCCTTCGCAAGAGAAAAATTCTGTTGCAGCTCAGGTTCGTGACTTTATGCGGATGAATCCACCTGAGTTCTATGGGTCGAAGGTAGGTAAAGGCCCACAAATGTAATTGGATGAAGTGAGAAAGATCACCCAGATTATACACGTGACAGAGAAGGAGAGTGTTGAATTGACTGCCTATCGAATAAAAGATGTTCCATATGATTGGGTGGAGATTTGGAGGGAGAGTAGAGGGGAGGATGCCGCTTCCATGACTTAGCAATTATTCTAGAATGCTTTATTGGATAGATTCTTTCCTCTTGAGATAAGGGAAGCAAAGACAGAGAAATTCATGAATTTGAGACAAGGCTCCATGACTTTTAAGGAGTATTATCTTAGATTCAATCAGTTATCCAAATATGCTTCTAGTATGATGGCTGACTCTAGAACGATCATGAGTAAGTTCGTGACTGGCGTGTCAAGTTACATTATGAAAGAGTATAGATCTGCTACGCTTAATCAGAAGATGAACCTTTCTCGATTAATGATATATGCCAAACAGATTGAGGCTGATAAGGTGAAAGAGAGGGAGAGAGTAAGAGGGAATAAAAGAGCTAGATCAAAGCAGCAGGGATTCGGTCAGTCCAGATTCCATAAAGTGTATCTCCCTCAATTCCAGAGACATCTATTTATGCCCGCGCCTTCCTCAGTTAGTGCTCCCTCACCTAGAAGTAGACAGGAGCAGGGGAACAAGCCTATCCTTTCCAGGTCTTAGGAAAGTATAAATAACAGACCTCATGCTATACTATCTCGCCAGGAGCAAGAGGACTCTCTAGATGTTTTCACTGGTATGCTCCGTGTCATTAATTTTAATGGGTATGTATTGATGGACCCTGGTTCAAGTTTCTCTTATGTGACACCTCTAGTTGTTGTAAATTTGGAGATGGACCCTGAACGGATTCCTGAGCCTATTTTGGTTTTTACCCCGATAGGAGAATCTACTATTGCTAAGCGAGTGTATAAGAAGTATCCTATCACTGTCCTTCATCGGGTCAGATGTGCTGATTTGATTGAGCTAGATATGGTTAATTTTGATGTCATTCTAGGTATGGATTGGCTTCACTCATGCTATGCGTCTATATATTATCGTACCCGAGTGGTCAAGTTTTGGTTTCCTGATGAGCCCGTTGTTGAGTGGTCCAGGAGTTCTGTAACTCACAAAAGCCATTTCATATCCTACCTCAAAGCTAGGAAGTTGATTTCCAAGGGCTGCATCTATCACCTAGTTCTAGTCAAAGAAATCACGTCCGAGACTCCGACTATTCAGTCGGTTGCCATTGTTAATGAGTTTCCCAATGTTTTCTCAAAAGATATTTTAGGGATCCTACCTGATAGAGAGATAGAATTTGGGATTGACCTCCTTTCCGGGACAACCTATTTCCATCCTCCGTACCGTATGGCTCCCACAAAACATAAAGAGTTGAAGGAGTAACTCAAAGATCTCTTAGAAAAAGGATTTATCAGACCCAGTGTTTCCCCATGAGGTGCACTGATTCTATTCGTGCATAAGAAAGGTGGTACATTGTATATGTGCATTGATTACCGTCAACTCAACAAGGTAACTATCAAGAATAGATACCCTCTTTCTTAAATTGATGACTTGTTTGATCAGTTACAAGGTGCGAGCTACTTCTCAAAGATAGACCTTAGATCCGGCAATCACCAGCTTAAGGTACAAGGTGACAACCTTCTGAATTTGTTATGGTCATTTTGAGTTCTTGGTCATGTCTTTTGGGTTAACCAATGCTCCAGCGGCTTACATGGATCTTATGAACTGAGTATTCAAGCGGTACCTAGATTTGTTTGTTATCGTGTTCATAGATGATATTCTTGTATATTCTTGAAGTAAGGATGATCATGCGGATCATCTTCGAATCATGTTGCAAACCCTTAAAGTTTATCAATTGTTCTCCAAATTCAGCAAGTATGAGTTTTGTCTAAGGTCCATGGCTTTTCTGGGTCATATTGTTTCTTTCGAAGGTATTAGAGTTGATCCTCAAAAGATAGAGGCTATAAAGAATTGGCCTAGACCTATTTCTCCATTTGATATCCAGAGTTTCTTGGGTCTAGCTATTTACTATCGTCGCTTTGTTGAAGGATTTTCTTCTATTGCATCCCCCATGACCCGTTTGACCTAAAAAAAGTGAAGTTCCTGTGGCTGGAATCTTGTGAGAAGAGTTTTCAGGAGTTGAAGCCTCGACTCACCTCAGCCTCTGTGTTGACTTTGCCTAATGGTGTTGATGGTTTTGTGCTATACTGCGATGTTTCCAGAGTTGTTTTGGGTTGTGTATTGATGAAAAAAAAGTAAGGTTATAGCTTATGCCTCTAGACAGTTGAATCCTCACAAAAATAATTACCCAACATACAATCTTAAATGAGCTGCTGTGGTATTTTCTTTGACAATCTAGAGACATTATCTAAATGGTGTCCATGTTGATGTCTTTACGGACCTTAAAAGCTTGCAGTATGTGTTCACCCAGAAGGAGTTAAACCTTAGGCAGAGACGGTGGTTGGAGCTATTAAAAAATTATGATATAAGTGTGTTGTATCATCTGAGCAAGGCCAATGTAGTTATGGATGCCCTTAGCAGGATGTCTATGGTTAGTGTGGCGAATGTAGAGAATGATAAGAAGCAGTTAGCTTGTGAGGTGCATCACTTGGATAGACTGGGAGTTAGGTTATTTGATTTTTCTGAAGGTAGTATAGGAGTTTCGAGTAGTTTCTAATCCTCTTTAGTTTCGGAAGTGAAGGAGAAGCAGGACAGGGATCCTAACTTGGTCATATTAAAGGGGTCTGTTACAGACCAAATGGTAGAGGTTTTCTCCCAAGAGGGAGATGGCGTGTTGATATTGCAAGGTAGACTTTGTGTTTCTAACGTTGATGACTTGAGACAGAGGATTATGGGGAAAGCGCATGGTGCACGATACTCCATTCATCTCGGTGCTACCAAGATGTACCTTTATTTACGGGAAATTTATTGGTGAAATAACATGAAGACATAGTAGAACTTGTGGCAAAGTGTTCTACTTGTCAACAGGTTAAGGTAGAGCACCAAAGGCCCACTGGTGTAATGCAAAAGTTTAGCATTCCTACTTGGAAGTGGGAAGAAGTGAATATAGATTTCGTAATTAGTTTGCCTCATGCTCGTCGTCATCATGATTATATTTGGTTGTTGTAGACCAGTTGACTAAATCAGCTCATTTCTTGCAGTGCATTCGTCTTATACAACTGAGGATTATGCTAGATTGTATATTCAAGAATTCGTTAGACTTCACAGAGTTCCTTTGGCTGTTATCTCTGATAGGGGTACTCAGTTTACTTCCCAGTTTTGGAGGGCTTTTCAGAAGGGTCTCTATACCCAAGTTCGTCTAAGTTTTTTCCATCCGCAAACAGATAGTCAGGCTGAACGGACCATTCAGACTTTAGAAGATATGTTACGGGCATGTGCGCCTGATTTTAAAGGTAGTTGGGATGAGCACTTTCCATTGATCGAATTTGCATAATGGCCCCACTCGAAGCTTTGTATGGGAGAAGATGTAGATCACCTATAGGTTAGTTTAAAGTATGAGAAACAGCTGTGATTGGACCTGATGCTGTGTTCGAGGCTATAGAAAAAGTTAAGTTGATCCGAGAAAGATTGAAGACCACTCAAAGTCGTTAGAAGTCGTATGCGGATGTGAGAAAAAAAGATCTTAAGTTTAATATTAATGATTCAGTGTACTTGAAGGTTTCAACCATGAAAAGGGTGAAGAGATTTGGAAAAAAGGAAAAGCTTAGTCCCCGTTATGTCGGGCCATACAGAATTCTAAGCTGTGTTGGGAAAGTAGCATGAGGTGGAGTTACCCGCGGAGTTGTCTAGAGTTCATCCGATATTTTATGTTTCTATGTTTAAGACGTGTATTGGTGATTCTGCCATGGTTGATCATTCTGAAAGCTTGGATATTCAGGATAGACTTTCATTTGAGGAGTTTCCAGTTGAGATTTTGGATTTTCAAATCTGTAGGCTAAGGAACATAGAAGTTTCTTTCGTTAAAGTTCTTTGGAGAAATCGATCTGTCTAGAGTGCTTCTTGGGAAGTCGAAGCTGATATACGAGCCAAGTACCCTCACCTCTTTTTTGTGAGTTCGGAGCGAGCAGAAGGTACTATTCTTTCTTAATTCCACCCTCTTATTATTAAAGATTCAGTTATGTGTCTACTTCCATCACGAATTCATGCATTTTGTATGGTATCTAAAGGTATAGAGTGAAGTAAGCCCTTTGAGTGAGTCTTTCCAGCTATATGTCCTCATTTTCTCTTGTTCTTAGCCTATCTGGCAATATTTGAGGATGAATATTTCCAAGGTGGAGATATTTTAATACACCGAGACTCTAACCAATAGTGCAACCATGAATCAAGCTCATACAAAATAAATTATAGTGTTTTGGTTGTTTCTAATCAAGGGTGATGTGTATTAAGGCTTCAAAGATATCCTAGCGATTAGGTAAATCAAATTATCCCTTACCGATTGAATTCTTGAGAATGATTTTAGCATAGTCAACTTCAAACGAGCATATCTCTTTTTACCCTAAAAATTTTTGAGTTCATGACCTACCAACAGATATATAATTGAATTAGCTTTCCAACGGTACCAATTTCACCCAAATCCGGTATCGGAGCAAAAAGTTTTGCCTATTTTACTCCAGCGTGTCAGCCTGGAAACTGTGTGATGACTTGTCACAAGTATGACGGATTGTCACAAAATGTCGTCACCAAAAGTAGAAGGTCACAAATTCCATCCTTTTGTGACGACTTGTCACAAGGCTGACGGCTTGTCACAAAATGCCATCACCCTTAAGCCGAAAGTCATAAATTCCACCCTTTTATGACGATATTTCGTGACGACTTGTCACAAGTATAACGAATTATCACGAATGTCTTTAGCTATTTTTTTCAGCAATTAAAGGATGTTTATGCAAGGGTATTTTGGTCTTTTCCCATCTTTCAGAGTCCCCTCTATATATGAGAATCCCCATCCAAACCCTAATTTCTTCATTCTCTCTTCCAATTCTCTTAAGAAATATATCTAGGGTTTTATTCAAGAGCATTAATCTTCCAAAAATCATCCATAAATCTTCAATTTTTCTTCAAGAATCAAGTTCCTCATAATGTGGGCTTCAAGAATCATTTATTACAAGTGCGGATAGAGTCTCAAGCACTAGACTTCATCCCATTTCAAAGATCACGTTATGTGGGGTTTTGAACAAGAGCAATCCTTTCGTTCTTGTGCCCAAAGCTTTCCTTTCTATTATGGATTTATATGTTTTTGCAAGTAGGTTTATGCCCAAATTACTTTATCATGAGACTATGAGAATATAAATTGTTCAAGCTTTGTTGTACATGATTATTTTACAATTTCTAAGTTATGACTTGATATTTAATATTGTGAATATCATATTTCTACCATGACTTGATATTTCAAGTGCTTTAAAGATATGTGTCAAGCTTTAACTTCCTTATGACAAATTGAATTATTGACTATATTGATTCATGAGATTGAGTTTTTACAATGAGTCTTGATATTTTCTCAAAGTTATTGATGTTGTCATGATTTAATGAATTGATACATTTTGATAATTAAGAAAGATTGATTTGATTTGAGTCGAGTTAGGAATCCACAAATTGATTATGATTTGATAAATGAGAAAGAGATTTGATTTGGTCTTTATGATAGACTTTTGTGATGTTTGTGGTAGATTTCCTAACACGTTCTGAGCTTGTATTTGGGAGTAGTATTTAGCACCGAGCGGGAAATGTGGTATTTACCCGAAACTATATGCCACCATAGGATTGATATTGATAATTGTGGGCCAGAGGCCGAGTATGAGATTGTGATCACTAAATTGAGGTTGTACTCCCTATCAAGAGTACGATGCTCCCGCCAATGTGGGGTTCTCTGCTTAGCAGGGAAAAACGTTTGACTCCATATGGCTCACATGGTTTATGTCGGTTATAAGAACCTCCCATGTCCATAAGAGTCGGGTTTCTTGAATTACCGAGTCACTCTGAATCTTGAGTTGAAGAGTTGACTTGTTTATGATGATTTATGAGGTTTTTATCTTATGATTTATTTATTATGAGATCATGAAATGTATGTTTCAATCCAACTCAAGCCAAGTGAGCCATCATTGTACACATGCATATTTTCATGAAATTGATTATGATATTTACATTGTTGTATACACCCCCACATACTCAGTACATTCCAAAGTGCTGACCCACATATTTTTCTATGGGCTATATTTTCTCATAATGTAGTTTCAGGTACTCAGCCGTAGCCACGTTAGCGATATTTGAGTGCCTCAACTATGTTCCCTCAGTGGTGAGTCCTCATGGTTCGAGGATCGTGTCTATATTTTTTGTGATATCGTTTTGTTGTTATGGCTTTCAGTACTGTTTGAGTCAGTTGGGGGTTTGTCCCAATGGCTACTTGATTTTGATGTATAGAGGCTTTGTCAGACTAGAGGGTTGGTATGTACAGACATTCAATATATTTTGGTTGTATAGTCTAATATTCTCCAGCATTTCTCTTGAACCCAATGTGGTATATCTCTTTGTTGTGCATGATTATTGCTGAATTAAATTCCTTGAGGTAGTGTCTAGCTTCGAGGGTTAGCTTGGGGCTACGTGTAGCCCTAAGCACTGTGTGACATCTCGAGATCAAATTTTGGGGCGTTACATACAGATCCGTTGCTGTTTTGTTACTCATCTATATTGAAATTTTCATTGCATTCTTTTGGAGTAGATTGTCAGATGTACAAAGATAATTAACCCCAATACTAAAGATGCAAAATACGTGATAAACGTCAGGCAAATTGCAAAGGTATGCATCATATGCATTGTATTCGAAGAATTATTTAAAAAAATATGGAGAAAGAATTTGGAAGATGGATATGGCGATAGAATCTGAAAGATGAATATAGAGAAGAATATTTTCAAAAAATATGGAGAAAGAACATGAAAGATGAATACGGAGAAGAATATTTTCAAAAATAAACCAAAAAACTGATTTCAATTTTATTGAAGATTTTTGACTGATTCTTTAACGTTAAGTAGCGTGATTTACACATCATTAAATACAATATCTGTTATTTTTTAGCGCTCCAAATATGTTGCTAATTATGTATTAGATGGTTTGTATCTCTTGTATTAACAAGTTGGCAAAAAATAGAGAAACAGAATTTCATGTAATTTTTTTTAAAAATGCGATAACGCGTAATTAGGGGCAAACATCTAGGGATTTATGTAAGTTTTATTAAAAAAAAATATTTAGATAACTTATCCAATTATTAGTTCTATATATTTGTTTGGACTAATATATTTTGTTTTTAAAATATAGACAATATTATTTTATGAATTCCAATCCAATAAATTCTTAGTAGCTACATTTAAATGCTTTTACTAAATTGTAAAAACAAATATAGTAATATATTTACGTTGTAAGCATTTACGGAGACATTGATTTAATGAACAAGAAAGCTACCACAAAAACTAAATTTAAATATTGATGAAGAATTTGTTATTGAAAATAAGATGCTCAGCTTAAAGTGGAAGAGTTTTACCTTGTCTAAAAATTTTGAACTTGTGTATCGGCCTTGCTTCCACATGGAATCTGCATCAAGTTCTCTTTTTAACTTATAGCTCTTAAACTTTCCGGACAACCATGTAATTTAAAGTCCTTGACTCTATCCAACTTTAGATCATAATAAATTAGAAATTTCTATTTTGCAAAAGCATAAGATAATCCTTCCAAATTGCTAATGGAGAATCAATTGGAAGAGGTCTAACAGTGTATTTCTTGATCCAAGAATCGCATAAATCGTAATCTTTCATTATCTATATTTGCATTAAATCTTGTGCTGGATCATATTCAGGTTTTGGATTTGGGTAACGAATCATTGATATAGTTTCACTTAAAATTATATGACCATAAAATTATAAGTATCAGGAATATTAATGTTGTTAAAAATCTCTGTACTCTTATCAAAACAAAGAAATTTCATTTTGCATTTTGGTGCAATTTCAAGCCAATGACAACCACTCTTGTAAATTCGAGCAAACAAGGTGCCCAATAAATCTTGGGCAATTCTTTATCAACATTCTCTAATTCTCTCCTTAAATCAATGCTCATATCATAAACCTCAACTTTTAGCTCTCTAGAATATTGATCCATGTAAGGAGGATCATTATAGATTTCAGGATTCCTAATTACCTTGTTGTCATTCACCACTGGGTCAAAGCCAAATCCAACACCATCAATATTACGTCGGAATCCTTGTGCAACATCAAAAGGGCAAGGTGGTAACAACCTATAATTTCTAGTTGGTGGATTAAATAATACAGTGTCAACAATATTAATCAAAGATATTAAACCATGACAAGGGACAATAAATTGATCGTAATTATTATTAAAAGTGAATGCCAAACATGGCATATCAAGATCTAGTGAAATAGAATTAAGATCATCACCGAAAAGAAAAGACAATATAGTTTTATATTGAAAGGGATCATATGTATATAAATAATCATATCTTCGGGCAATTTCTTCAGAATTCCATGCATCATCTTGGATTCTCTATACCGTATTACGAATTATACTTTAGAAAATGATGCTTTATTGAATCACATGAGTAACTTTACTGGAAGCCTCAAATGTATATAAATAAACACATCTTTTGAGAATTTCTTCATAATTTCATGCCTCATATTGGATTCCCTACACTGCAAGATGAATTATATTTTAGAATTTGATGTTTTTTTTTTGTAGTCTCAGTTGTAATACCGAAATACAAGGAGATCTCTATCTCATTTTACATATAATAATACTTCCTTCAAACGTTTATTTTTAGTGGTTATGAGTATTTGTAAGTACAATAATTTTGAACATATATCTATATTATTATATATTATAATTTTTGTCTATAAGAGATAATATGAAGAAGTTCTTTGGCCAACTATTCATCTACTTTTTTGGCCTTTTTTCCTCCGTTCTACTTTCTCAATTTTTGGTTTTGTGAGATTATTTTATTTATTTATTTGGAGTTATGTTTCAAATTGCAAAAGCCACTTCTTCAATCCACTTAATTATACCTCAATCCTTTCCTCTTCTATTTATTAATCATCTTAATAATATTTTGTTGTAAAATCAAAATGGAAAAACAATATAAAGATAAAAGAAAGACAATATAGAACAAGGGAACAATATAAGGTAACTATATTCTTCCTTTCATGTGTATATAATATGAGATCCTATGCCTATAATTATAGTCTTCATATAAATATATAAAAGGTTGTCATAAACATGACATTAACCATGATAGTTAAAGGATGTAGGAGCTACATCCATAATTACGAGGGTAGGGTATGATTAAGTATACATTACGGAGAAGAATAGAAGACATCCATATAAAAAATAATAGAAAAAATGCATTAACCTTCCCCCTAAATTTGTTTGCCTAACTTACTTTCGCACTTAAACGAACCTTTTATTTATTGACCCCCCTTTAACATCTTTAAAGTGAATTAATTTCTTTCCTTAATATATAATACCACTCTCATGAGGGAGAATGCATCACACTCGCAGACACATCAGTGCCACATCGGAAACATGTAAATAAAATATTTTTTAAATATTATATATATATATATATATATACATACATATTTTTAAATATATATAAAATATTTTAAATTTAAAAAATACCCCACCTCCCATTTTCCATCTTCTTCACACCACTCATCCTCCCCCCATCCTGCAAATACCCCTTAACCCCATAGCTGCTCATCAATCCACTTACCCCAACCCACCCGCTATTTCTCCTCATCTGTCATCACTCTTCCTCCCGCCGTCCTCCACCAACCACACCACCACACCACCGATTTCTCTACCGATTTCTCCACCCATCACCATCAATTTCTCCATTCATCAAAAAATATGATAAGTTAGTGACTAAAAACCCATATCAACAAAATTTGTTCCTGAAGACAAAATCATATAAAAATTCGTCTTCCGTAACCTTGTGATTCCCAATTCATTCTTTACTAAATCAAATTTTTTAAATACATAATACAAAAAAACATTAAACCTTTACTTTTGAAAAGAAAATCATGATTCGTGCTATTTCAATCCAATAAAAACAAGTGTCAAAATCAAAACCATCAAAACTCAACAACTACACCCTTCTTTTTTTACATCTTTGCCTTGTCATCAAACAAGAAGAAAAAGAAGATACTAGAAACCCGTTTCTATACTCATTCTTCTCTCGCTTTCCATATCCACTTCTTGGAATTTCTCATAAAAATTTAAGCTTTTTTATTTATAATTTGGTAATTGGAGGAGTAATTGGGGTTAGGGTTGGGGGGGGGGGCTGGTGGTGGTGGATTTGCTGGTGGGGGTTGACGGGTTTGGGAGAAGAATTAGGGTGGAGTGGGATGGAGGTGGGGGTGGGGGTCTGAAGAAAAAAAGGATTTTTTTTTCTTTTTCTATTATATATATATGTATGTATATATATATATATATATATATTAGTAGGTTTTCTAAAAAAAATATCACGTGTTGTTTTTTCTTTTTTTTTTTTAAAATGTCACGTCAGCATTAGGGGTGGAATTAATTCACTTTAAAGATGTTAAGGGGGCGAAATGAACGCATGTTAAGTTTAAATGCTAAAGTATGTTGGAGTAACAAGTTTAGGGAGGTTTTGATGCATTTTCTCAAAATAATATTTTATAATACTTCCTCTTGGATGTCCATAGATAAGGTGCCTCATTAAAATCTTTCTTAAAGAAACCCGTGGAAGAAAATTTTGGTGAAATAAAAAAGTACATATCCTTTAGTATGTATTGCTTGTTGCCTCATTAAAAACCTTGCCATAAAAACTCAACGAGACAAAACTTGGTTGAGAGAAAAATAGTTTCGTGTGTATTTACTCGCATATATTAATACATCACTTATTCTTGTAGATGCTACATCCAATACAGCTTCTCAATGTCATGATGCAACTGCTCAATTCATGATGACACCTACTTCAACCAATCAGTAGGCAAGCCAGACCATAGCCCAGAACAAAAGTAATGTGCAAACTAGCGAAAGAAAAAGTAAAAACAAGAATGAAATCAGTAATAACAATAATATAGGTTGAAGAAAAAAATATATACACACATAACATATTATAAAAGAGACGGAAGAGGAAAAATATATGAAATAAATCTCTTTTAAGACCCGGTAAGGACGGTATAAGAGCCACTATAACCAAAAGAAGAGTAATAGACTATATCAAAAATAGATATATATACAGAGTAGTCTCGGAATACGAAAGACTATCACTGAAGAAAAAGATGGAGAATTAGCTTTGGAGTCTAGAAATCACACCGCATCTTTGAATCAATAGCAAGGCAGAGGATAATGTCAGTTATGGTGGCTCGTACTTTGCTTTGCATTAGGAAAAAGATATTGAAGTGCAATATGAGTACCAAAGCAACGTAAAATC
Organism: Capsicum annuum; assembly: GCF_002878395.1. NCBI lineage: Eukaryota > Viridiplantae > Streptophyta > Magnoliopsida > Solanales > Solanaceae > Capsicum > Capsicum annuum. The sequence goes on from NW_025893245.1 coordinate 265,903, forward strand.
AGTATGCATCATCAGGAGAATAAGTTAATGTAAAGAGAAAACATAGATAAAGTGCGAGAATGTAAGCTAAAGATAATAGTAAAGGGATATGAATGTAAGTAATAAGATATGCAAGGAAAATGAGACAGAGAAAGTAAGTAACTCGAGAACAAAATTAAAGGCCTAAATACAACCTAACTGGACCCCCATAAACCCAAAAAGCATACACAAGGAGATAATTAACCCTACCTAGTCCCCAGAAGTCCAGTGGTTACAAACAAGAGGAAACCTAAGGTAAAAGTCATAAATAATAGAAATGAGATTATACATGCCACGATAAATGATATGCACTATTTTCTTCCCTCTCAATAATAACTTTAGCCAAACCAGTCTTAAATAACTTTCCAATCCTAGATCCATAGTAAAAATACATGTTAGACGTGAACTACAACTAGTGTATAATAAAAAAAGGTTAGACACAAGGCTCGAACAAAAAATATACAATAGTTCCATAAGGCCAAATGATCCAAGTACAATTGTCAAAACTCTCATTAATAACCATAACCAACACTAGAACACCCAAACCCTAATCATAGATTAATGTCTACCTCTAATCGAAGCTCATAAGTAGTAAACCATAACCATAATAAATGATTCATATGGGTAAGACCATAATCATAAGCTGATACCCGATTCACACCTGAACTCATAATAATAACATTGGTCATATGCCAGAATTGTATTGAAACTGTTACACACACATATGCATACTCATACACACACACACATATATATACAAGTATATATATATTTATATAGAATAAACTATACAGTAGGTTTTCAAGCCTTTCTCCAGTTCATTTATTCACTAAGTTCAATCTCGAATGATTAAATCCACTAAATTTAGGCGGGTTCAAATTACTAGGTCAAAGAGGTGTGGTTAAGGGTCAGTTACCATCCTACCAAAGGGAAAAGGAGTAAAGAAAGTAAGAAATTAAGTTTAAGTAACCCCGAACCTTAGGTAATAGCCTAAGGTAAAAGTCCTAAGTCTAACTAAGCTAAAGGAGCTTCATGCTAAACATTCTATTGGAAAGGGCCAGTAGGCCTTTGATAGAGTCTCGATAACCCAATCTAATATGAAGGTACTATAAGCATCAATTCAAGTCCTAAAGGACGATAATACATTATCTAAAAAATAAGCTGAGATTCTACCAAAAAGGGCCCCTAACCGGCTAAATATCACGACCTGATTTATGAGTCATGATGGCACCCACTTTATCCCTCCAGTAGGTTCCAAACCATAGACTTGAGCTATAAGAAATGGGCTAATTTGGTGAAAAAAGGCCTAAAAGCTAGAAATCAACAATTTTTAAGGCTTGTGATAATAATAATAAGGCAATAAATATAGTCTAAAAGATAGATAAAGTATAAAAAACCATCCCACGATCTACTAGTGTTGGAACAAGAGCTACTATAAAAGAAACATAAGTACTGAATAGTCAAATACAATCTATCATAGAAAATTAAAGACTAAGTATAGATAATGAAAGACAAAAGGGGCAAATCTGACTCCGAGAGCTCACCCTATCTCCGAAATCCAACCCAGCATGATTGTCATGTCATCATTAGCTATTAGTAGTTGGATCTTCACCAAAAAGGTGAAGAAATATAGTATGAGTACAAAAACTATGGGTACTCCATAGGCATCATCGGCTAACTAAGCTAAATCATGATATAAATACGATAACATACTAGATAAATAAGCTAAGTCAAGGTAAAACGACAAACCAAAAAATAGGATCCAACACTGTTGTGCATAAATAAATAAATAGATCTACAATATTAAAGTAAAGATCACACAATTATAACTACTAAATTAGCTCTATAAGCTAATAAGTGCAGAAAAGTAATTAATCCATAATAAACACTCATATAACAGGAGGATGCAATCAAAGGAAAGTAAATAACTGAAGAAATATAAAATACCAAATAGCAGGCCTTAACCATGAATCCATCAATACCGTATCATATCATAAAAAATCCTAACGGCTAGATTTGAATCGAAACACAATAGCATCAACATCATAATATCATTTACCAAAATTAAGCCAAAACGCATATCATTAATATCTTAATAACGCTGGACTTGAATCATAACTCATATCACCGACATCATAATCAATCATCATACATTAACAAAAACTCAATAATTAAACCATTAGGTTTTACCTAAAATTTAAACCGACACCCAAATACCAAACCAATATGATCATTAAGTATCTCATCTCCCCAAAGTAAAAAAAATCTAAAAAAGGTATAACATGCATATAGAAGTCTAGAAAAGTTAACAAAATTCATGGCCTAAGTTGGGTCAAAGGGGCCCACTTTTAATGTCCAACATCTATTTTTAAGGCAAATTCTATCCCGGAGTAGAGTAAGGCTTCTAAATTCACTACTAGATATTAAATAAGCCATAAATATTCCTATTATAAAATTTCTTTCTAAAACATGTGATACTAAGTCAATTACGACTAAATTATGATTTCAAGATAGCCTAAACAATCCAACTAATCCAAAGATTACAAATAATCAGCTAAACAGACAATTTCCCTTTTCGAGAAACTTTCGTAAGTTGCAACACTATCAAAATCACAATCTACTTATCAAGATGAGAACAAGGATACCTATATTGAACTATTGTCCTTTGGGTCCAAAATTACCTAAAAAGGCCACGTGGGACTCATTTACAAAATACATTTTTGGCTCTGACACAACATCTCTCTATACTCAAGAAAAATTTATCCTAAAATGGGTGAATTCTGAGCTATAATGGTGCTACAATCAACCCAAAAATATTTTAAAGATTTTGGAAAAAGTTGAAGGATTATATCACGAAATTGATGGAAGTTTACCACTAATTCGTGGGTGAAATTTATAGTTTAACTCCATAAATGCTCCAAAATCACCAATCAACTATTCTCCCAAGTTTTCACACTTTTTAGTTTTCTATATTCTTGAAAATAGGTTTGGGTTTAGTGGAGAATATATAATGCTTAGGTTCTGCTAATCATAGGCCGATTTAGCAGTAGGCGCTAAAGTGCCTAAGTACTGCTGAAGCGGTACCTATTGGTTGTGCTAGGGCCTCTAAAACACCCAAAAGGGCTACTTTAGTGATAACACTAGATTTCATGCACCAATTGGAGATTTAGAATTTTTCATGTCTCTATTGACCCCTTGGTATTCATTTGTAACCCTATATACACAAACAAACTATGCTACCCTATCAAATTAAATTATCCTAACTCAATGGCGTAGTCAAATTTCCTTTTGAGGCTATTTCAATGAAAAATGGATCCCACACCCATGTGCCATTTTTTTAATCTATTGCCAATAGGCCAAAATAAGTTTGGGATTCTCGGGATGGACCAAGGATACACCTAGTCAAAAATTGACTTTCTGAAGCTGTTGGAATAATTAGAATTGATATACGAGGTTGTTTAATTGTTGTTTTTGCTCAGTGTCCATGTTGAACTAGTGAACCTTTCAAAATAGAGAGTTATCTCTAAAAAATAAACAAACTGTCTACCACCAAACTGTCAGTTCCAACAAGTCATAAATATCTGGGGGCAACTATAGGAAAGTTCTAAATGGTGAATGAGCAGAAATATTGAAAATTACCCAGAGGGTCATTACAATATCCACTACTAAAAGAAATTTCGTCTCTAAAAGTAAAGGATTAGGATGTACCTGAAGGCTCGAATAGGAAATGATACTTATTCAGCATTTCCCTTTTGATTTCTCAAGTAACCTCCTCTAGTAGTCCATGTCTCTACTGAACCTTAACTACAAGAGTCTCTCTATTGCACAACTATTTTGACATCACTAGCTAATTGAGCAGAAGATCTTCGATGAAGGTCAACTGCTTATGCAATTGTGTTGAGTCCTATCTAATCACATGAGATGGATACAGAATGTGTCACGACAACATATAAATATAGAAAAATGGATCGACAATAGCAAAATCTAGGGATAAGGCCCAATCATAAGCCACCTGACCAATTGTGAAAAGAATATCAAAGGGTACAATACATCTAGGGTTGAGTTTTTCTTTTCTCCCAAATCTTATCATACACTTTATGGGCGACGATAACACTCAACTTACACATAAATTTAAGTATAAGGAAGTCATTGTCAATATAATTACCCAACAAGAGTCGGGGTCAAATCCACGAGGAACAATGTTAGTGATGATTGAGTAAATTAAAACTAAAAGTTGCTTGCTAGGGTCAAAGCTATGGTACAAAATGGTTTGGGGGGTTTTCAAACTTGTTGCAATTCTTGGGCTTCTAAGGGAGTAACTCAAGACTATGAATAATTAGAGTATAATAAACTAAAATGGATCTTGGGACTATGCTTTCCTAGGGGCAGGTTATGCATGAGAACATGATAATTCGATGTGAATTCTAATCATTGATGATATGGTAGGCTAGGTCTAAAGTCCTTGAGGCTAGTTCATTAACAAAACCTCAAAGATGTCACTTAAGATAGTGAAAATTAGCAAACTAAGATCAATAATTGTCTACTATTGCTTGGGTTCCCTCATCCGTCTTACAAAGATGATGAGGGTTCCTAAAGTTTACCCAAACCCCTCTTACAATGATGGTTTGAGCTTTCAAGATCTTGGGATTTTCACCCACCAAACCCATTTGGGTATTTGGGGATTTCACCCACAAACCCCAACAAATTTAGTCAAGTAATAGAAGAACCCATCACTAACAAACTAGCATATGCACATATGATTCAATACCCACACATAATTCCATCCTATTCTAACATAATGCCAAGAGGAAGAACTAGCTACTCATAATGATAATAAACAAAAATAAACCAAAATATCTATTTAATCGATTCATTAAAAATAAAGAGAATGCAAACCACACTTTAAGTTTCAATGAATCCTCAATGGGATTTGCCAATTCTCCACTTAGAAGTTACTCTAATGTCTTCTTAGCTAAAGATTAGTACAAATTTAGCTCCAAGCTACAAAAACCCTAAAATATGGATGAGAGGTAGGGTTTTAGAATGATGATCCCTAGAATTAATAAGTATTGATCCTTAAATGGGATTTGGGGTCGGCTGGCCAAATAACATTTTTGCCCCTAGGTCATTTTCCACACATACACTATCGTGGAGGATTGATCGTGATTGCAACTACTTAGATCATAAAGGATTGATCGCGATCACCGTTGGTTGACTATCTTGACTAATTTCAATCGCGGCCCTCATCCCATAATCTCGATAACTGAGGTCCAGATCCTGCTCCCTTTTTCAGCTTGTCTGGCTCTTGCACTTTTATTCCCTTTTTGATCCTTTTTTGCTCAAAGTTGCTTCTTCTCTTCTCAGCACTTGTATACTTGCAAAATATGGGAATTAGTGCATTTAACCACAAATATGTCTCACTTAGAAATTCAAATCATAGTAGTGTGCATGAATGTTGAGTTTAAATTTATTACTCATCAGTGATACATATAGAAATACCTAGTCATCAGATCCAAATCTCAAGGCACAAAGTTTATTATCCGTATAGGACTTCTACCTACGCTGATCTGCCCTAGACCTTTTTTGAATTACACAGACTCTATCGAACTACTCCTGAAGTAAGTCAGTACCGCAGGGCTAATCTCAAAGATCTCAAGCCAACAATTTAAAGAACGACATTGCCTACGATATAAGGCCTCAATAAGGGCTATATCAATACTTGAATGGTAGCTATTATTATACATAAACTCTACCAAAGCTAAGTGCTACTCCCATTAACCTCTAAAATCAACAGTACAGGCTTGGAGAATTTCTTTAAGAACCTGGATAGTTTCCTCTGATTGCTCATCATTCTATGGGTGGAAGGTTGAACTAAGATCCACCTGAATAACCAACTTCTACTAAAAAAGCCCTCCAAAATCTAGAAGTGAACAATAAACCCTGATAAAAAATAATAGATATAGTTATACCATGCAAATAGAATATCTCACAAACAAAGATACGGGATAGGCTCTAGGCATTGAAGGACATCTGAATTAGAGTGAAAAAGTTGATTTGATTGAGTGATCCACTATGACCCAAATACCATTAAAAATGTGGGACGAGCGAGGGAACCTACTAACAAAGTCCATGGTAATCCACTCCTTTTTCCACTTGGTAATGAAAAATCATTAAAGCAAGCTACTAGGTCTCTTATGGTATGCCTTTACCTGCCGACAACATAGGCAACGAGCTACAAGGTCTGCCACATCTTTCCTAAAACCACTTCAAATAATGTTACCTCAAATATTTATACATCTTGGTTATAACCAGATGAATAGAATATCTGGAGCTATAAGCCTCACCTTATCTATTCTAAATCAAATCATCGACCCTCAAAACCCAAATGTGGTTATAAAATCTCAAAACACCCTCAAAATATATGGTAGCCTTCTTGGACTCACCCCTCAACACTTGATCACAAATTATGCAAAGTCTTATATCCTCAAACTAATGACTCTAAATCTTCTCAAATAATGAATAACCTTGCCTCAACACTAGTAAGAATTGTCCTAGGGTTTAAAATATCAAGTCACACCATCAAGTTTGCTAAGGACTAGATGTCTCATGCCAACGGCCATGAGAAACTATGATAGAAGCCAAGCTACCTATACTCACAACTTTCTTGATCAAGGCATATTCTAGCACATTCGTAGTGCCTGAATGATACAAAATAAAGATTTCATATTCCTTAAGCAACTCCTTCCATCTACACATCCTTAAATTAAGCTCCTTTGGGTCATAAGATTCTGAAATCTATGATTATTCATGAAAATCCCACAATGTATGACGTAAAGATAATGATAATGTCTCTAAATCTTAAGCGCAAGAACTATGCTGCCAACTCCAAGTGATGCATGGAATAGTTGTGCTCATGGACTTTTAATTACCTTGACACATAAGTAATACCTCGGCAATGTTGCATCAACACACAACCTAAACCAACATCAAAAGCATCATAATATATGGTGAATGGCTGACACTTAAAAGGAAGTGCCAAGATAGTAGATGAAGTAAGAAACCACGTGATCTTTCTAAAGCATGACTCACACACCTCGGATCATTGAAAAGGAATCTCCTTCTGAGTCAATCTAGTCATCAGCATTGTAATAGTAGCAAAACTCTTAATGAACCATCGATAGTAACCGACCAAAATAAATCTATGAATCTCAAATAGAGATGTACGCTTGGCTTAGTCATGGATAGCCTCAATCATCACTAGGTATACCATTATCCTATCTTTAGACATCACATGTTCAAGGAATGTCATTGACTCAACCCAAAGCTCACACTTAGAGAATTTGGCAAAATAATGTGATCTGTCAAAGTCTAAAGCACAATCCTCAAATACTGTGCATGCTCCTCTCTACTCCTTGAGCATATGAGCATGTTATCAATGAGTACGGTCACAAAAAAACCAAAATTAGGCCTGAATATATGATTCATCAAATCCATAAATACGACTTGGGTATCAGTTAACCCAAAAGATATTACTAAGAACTCATAATGACCATAATGAGTCCAATAGGCTATCCTCAAGTCATCATAAAAAACACCGCTATACTCTAAAATTGGTCAAACAAATCCTCAATGCAAGGCATAGGGTACCGGTTCATCACTATCACCTTATTAAGCTACCTATAATCAATACATATATGCATATAATAATACCTTTTCTTCACAAAAAACCCAAGATCTCCCTAAGTAGACACACTCAGTCTGATGAAACTTTTACCAAAAAGGTCTTGAAGCTAAGGATTTAGCTTTTTATGGTTGACAGGTGTCATACATTAAAGTTCTACAGAAATAGGCTTGGTGCCCATCTTAAGTTCAATAAAAAACTCAATATCACACACAAGTTGACCTAGTAGATTGATAGGGAAAACATGAAAAAACACATGAACTATAGAAACAGAGTCAAGAGACAGACTCTCCACACTAATATCACGAATATCAGTGAGATAAGACTCGAAAATCCTTGAAATTATCTTTTAGCCTAAATATAAGAAATAATCCCTTTTGGCTTATGAATAATAGCTCCCTATACCATAATTGGGGATATGCCCAACATAGATAAGGTAATGGTCTTAGAAAAATAATCCAGACCATATGATAGTGGGATAAGCAGTCTATGCTCAGCATGATATCAAAGTCTACCATGTCTAATATAATAAGATCAACTAAAGTATAAAAATATCGAACAATCATAACTCATGATCTATTTACCCAATCCACTAGAATCACCGTTAGAGTAGATACACTTTAAGAATCTTAAGATAACCCTACCTGTGGGGCATAATAAGCAGATACATAAGAATGAGAGAATCCCGAATTAAATAAACCAAAAGCCAACTAATGGAACACCAAGATCATATTTGTGATAACAACATTCAAAGACTCAACCTTAGGTCTAAAAAGTACGATATATAACACCTAGTTAGGATCCTAACCAATCTCTTATCCTACTTATTTGAGAACCTCCTCGAGTACCAAGAGGACTACCCTTAGGACCATACACATCACCTGTAGTTATTGATGTACCGTTCTAATCTAAGGAACACTCTAAGCTAAAAGAATAATTTCTCCATGATTGGAGTACTCTCTCAAGAAATGACAAAAATTCCCATAACCATAACATACCCTAAGCGTTGTACCAAAACCATAAGACCCGACCTACCTATAGTAACTACTGGGACTAGAATAACAATAAGATGAACCCCTTGAAGACTAAATATTACCTTAGCCAGGATGATCACTTAAACTAGATTTTTCCCTATTGATATTCTAAAGTCTGGCCTGAATGGGCCTACCGGACTAACCCTAATGCTGATATGACTGACTCCAAGGGTACCTCCCTCAGAACAACTACCTCTGAATCATGAGAAACTATGGATCCCACTAAAACAACCCTGATACTTTAGACTCATGTCACTGCCCCTTGGGCCTCAGGATGTATCATATCCATAACCTGAGAATGATTAGAAACCTTAACAAAAGACCTACTCACAACAACCAAACTCTGTGTAGACATGCGAAGAAAGTCATAACCCTCAAAGAAAGCAGCAAACTATCTTATACTTAGTAGTTAAATATAAGTAGGATGCCTAGCCAAGTCATTAATGTGATCCTTATATTCCATAATAGTCATGGAAATCTTCTCCAACCTTGAGAACTGATCCCTCAAAATATCCCTAAGTTTGTGAGGCATATACTTTTCAAAAAAAATCCCAAAAAACTGGGTCCATGTCAATGTGGGAGATCCAGCAGACATAGAATCAATATCACCACTCCACCAGTGTTAAGATGCCAAGTCTAGCTAAAAAGAAGTGTAATCCACACCACGAGTATCAAGTATAACCAAATTACAATTCCTATCCTCATAAAAAATCAAGAAGTCATATGTATTCTTGCTCGGTGCACCAGAAAACATAGAAAGAGATAATACCAAGTATGTACCTAATATTTTTGCTCCATAACAGACATATTCGAGTGAAAAACTACTAATGAGCAAATATCAACACATGATACACCTCAAATCTTGAAGCCATCCCTATAGGCTATGCTTCTCCCCCAGTACTACTTTGATTCATAGAATGTGCATTATTTGAAGGTTCATTATGATAAGTGGTGAATTTACTGCTCATTTACACTTAACATTCGTGCACGCTACTAAGATTTGAATATTTAAATAAGATAATACTAATTTTCACATTTTGCAGGCATATTGATGATGAGATAAAAAGATGTGGAATTGAGATAAAAAGGAACAATAAGGAGATGAAAATTTCACAGGTAATGGACCTTCTATAGAACGAGGCTCAGTTACCTCGATTGTGGCCAGTCAAGATGGTTAGCCACTATGATTGAGTGGATCCACGCACAGTTGCGGTAAATTTGGTGCGATCGTGGCAACATGGGATAAGGCCTAGTGGCATTTTTGTAATTTTCAGCAATTGACCCCAAGTCCCTTAAAATTCTAAAACCCTTTCCCATTTTGGGAATTCAAGACTATTGCGATATTTTGAATTTAAAGATGATAGCCTAAATTGGGCAAGAATTATGTTTTGATTTGGAGACTTTGAATTTAGTATTTTTGAAGAATGGGTGCTTTGAACAACCCTTATGGTATATGTTTATTTTCTTTCTTCATGAGTAGCTAATCTTTCATTGCCTTGGGATTAGTTGAACTAGCAATTATTTTTGGGTTGTGATTTATTTGGGAGTATGCTAGTTTGATGATGATGGGTTTTACTGTTGGTTCATTAAATTAGTTGGGATTTGTAGGTGAAAGCCCCAAATACTTAAAATGGATTTATGGGTGAAAACCCCAAACTCTTGAAATCTCAAACCTTCCTTAATAGAGGGGTTTGGGTGAAATTTTGGAACCCACATTATCCTTGAAAGAGTGATATGGGAACCAAGGTAATAGAAGAGTATTAATGGGCGTAGTTTGCTAATTTTCACTGTCTTAGACACAAGGGTGATTATGAGGTTGACTATATCTTGGGTATTATCCCAGAAATAGGGATACCCAATTGTGGTAACAGGTAAAAGTAATTAATACACTTGTTAGGTATCCAAAAAGTTGAACAAGTGAATTGCTTGAGGCTTTATTGATAAACTAACCTCAAGTAACTTAGACCTAGCCTGACATATTATTAACAACTAGCATGTACATCAAATCTTCATATACCCATGCATAATTTGCACTTAGGTAGACATAATCTCAAGACTCTCTTCATATCAAAGTTAATTCGTAATTATTGTGTTGTTTGTGGACTTGAGTTTCTATTGAAAAATACTCACCTAGAACCAGCCCCTTATGTTATATTATGTTTTTTTAATTAATATACACTTTGGGACTTTAATTAATAATACTAGAATTCTAATTTCACTACTTATGGATTTGACCTCAACGAATGTTAAGTATTGACAATGACTGTCCTCTACAATATTTCATAGTAAAGGTGAGCGTTATCAAATTGCACCATTGCCAGAGAGTGAAATTTAGTTTTCACTTATGCGGTGTTGATTCATACTTAGGGTATACCTATAGTGGTGTGTATTTATTTTGATTATTGCTTTTGTTTCCTTCTAGGTGACCTCCATACCATAAATAGAAATATAAGTGATAATGCTAGTCAAGCTAGTTCTTTCCATGTCCCTCTTGATGCTAAGAAGAAACTCAATGATATTGGTTATTCAAGTGCTATCTGTATCCCACCTACTCATAGGAATGGTGTCTTTTATTTCCCAAACAGCGGGTTACATAAGCTATAAATAAAGGGACTTTTGGGGGACAAGCCTATGATTACCCCAACTTGCATTTGAATAACTTCATCAAAGTGTATCCACCCTTTGATATTGCAAACATAACCCAAGAGTCCATCCAACTTTATCTATTACTGTTTTCTCTAATGGGAGTGGTGGTATTATGCATCGATCTCTTTCAAATGGGTCAATTACTTCTTATGATGAACTCACCATGTCTTTCCTTGATCGGTACTTCCCACCATACAAAATTTTCCAATTGCATAATCATATTAGAAAGTTTACGGAATTGAATAGAGAACCCTTGAATGAAGTATGGGAAAGGTTCAATGGAAAACTCATGCAACGTCCTAGCCACGAGGTCCCAAAGAAGATGTTTCTTCTAATATTCTATCAAGCTCCTGATCCACTCAACTAAATCATGGTATACAATGCAGCGGGAGACTCTCTTGTGAAGTTAATTATCATGTGGCTTCAAATTTTCTTGAGAAAGTTACCAAGCAATACCGGAGATAGCATACCCAGGATGTCAAAGTGCCAAAAGGGTCTCTTACTACCTCTGTGGTTGATAAGGAACAAACAAAAAGGGATGAGAAAAGATAGGAGAATATAGTAAAAATTGTGACTCAATTTGAGCTTTTGATGAAACATATGATGGGTGCACCCACAAAGGTAGTAGATGTCATAGCATCTGAGGCCTATGATGAAGAAGAGGCCAAGAATCTTGAAGAGGGATTTGGTATTTGGCAAATTATTTGGGGGGTTCTCGCCCTACCTATCAAGGGTAATGTGGGAATCAAGGTTCGACGGATCATGAATATTACCGTGATTAGAGGGATAGAGATCATAATTATGACCGTTATGTGCCTCCTCATGATCGGTCAAAGAACAAAGATGGTAGCACCATTGACCACAACAAATATAAAATCAAAGATGTTTTGGCAAGGATTTTAATGAAAGTGAAAGGAACTGACAAAATGATCCGTGAAAAATAAGGAAATTTTTCACAACTCCACCAAATGATGGTGTCCAATTCTACATCCATCAAATAATTGGAAATGCAGATCGGTCAAGTCTATACTCAATTGAATGCTAGACCAAAGGGGGGTCTTCCTAGTGACACTATTGTGATCCCAAAAATGAAGCTCAAGTGTTGGAAATAATCACTAGAAGTGGTAAGAATCTTTGTGATCATTTGAAGAAAGTTAAGGGAGAAAATATGGGTGAAAAGGAGCCCAAGGTTGAGTCAACGAAAGTTAAGGAAAAGGTTATGGTTGCATCAAAAGAAAGTCCCCCATCATCTCCAAGCGAAGAAGATAAAAAGAATCAGCGAAGATGAATGAAGAGTTGGTTGAGGATGATAAACCCAAAGGTGATGTATTTCCTACAAAGGCTGAAGAATAAATAAGAGAATGAAAAGATCAAGAAATTCATGACTAAGCTTATCAATATCTCTATCAATATCCCACTACTTGAGGCTATCTAAGAAATCTCGAGGTATGCTAAGTTTATAAAAAATTGATGTCAAAGATGATGCATTTTGAAGGTAACACCACTGAAGTCATCCATGGGTGTAGTCCTATCATAAGTAGCAAAATGGGAAAAAGGAAAGAGGACCCTGGGGCCATTACCATTCCATTCACCATTGGAACACATAAGTTTAAAAAAGCTTTATGTTACCTTCATGTAAGTATTAATCTCATGCTCTTTATCATATATCGGAGGCTTGATTTGAGTACACCCAATCCAATGTCGATAAAGGTCTTGATGGCGGACCAGTCCATAAAAAATCTAGTCGGTGTGTTATTCGACGTGTTGGTGAAAGTTGATAAATTCATACTTCCAATAGATTTTGTGGTGTTAGATTATGAAATAGACAAAGAGGTTCCTATCATTCTTCATTGACCTTTTCTTTCTTCTGAAAGGGTCATTGTAGATTTGGAGCTTTGGAAAATGAGGTTTAGAGTTCATGAGAGTAAAGTGTCATTCAGAGTGGTGAAAATGATAAAAGAACCCATGGAGCTTAAGGTAGTGTGGGTGATATTTGTTGAAGATGAAGAAGTAAAGAATGGGTCCCTTGAGGATCCAATTTGAAAAAAATAGAAGGCGTCGTGCCACGATGATAACTAAGGCGCTATGTGGAAGGAAAACGATAAATAACACGAAAGTGGCTCGTATCCTTCGTTTTTAATTTCATAGTATAGATTTTAACTTTGCCATTTGAGTAATCTGTGCATTTGTGGCACTATGGAGTGCGTTGAGTGTTTTTGTGAAAGTAAAAGTGTGAAATCATTGAATGATGAAATGAACAGGGGGAATGTGTCAAAATTAAGCAATAAGCTGAATAGGAGAAAATAGTGGACCAAAAATGCTCTCTGTTACCAAGATCGTGTACCTTTGGTCGCGATTGCGGTTAACCATGTGTACAAGATTGTAGACACTTGTCCGAGATCATGGTCAAGATAACTTATATGATAATTGAATCACTAATTTCCCTCATACTTCATACTCAACTTTCCTTTCAAATTGCACCCATTACGGGCTAAAATTTTGAGCAATCCAAAATCGCCCTTGAATTCATCTTGCATCATTCCTCTGGTAAGTGCCTTGAATCAATGCTTTAAATAAGAAAATAGCCCATAAAAGAATGTTGTAGTAAAACCCTAATTCTATGATTTTATTTGTAGAATTTGTTCTTAAATGAACTTGTGTGGTGATTAGCTTCTAGAATGCGGTTTTCATAATAGTGGGGAAGTCTTAAGTACTAAATTGTGTGTGAAATTAAGTAAAATAAGGTGTACACACCACGTGCTTGATCAAATGCCCAAATAAGTCATAGTAATTGCTTTTACATCTTAAGGGGATAACCGAGTACCTAGTAGCCATTTTCAATGCATTTAGTGTAAACTCTTGTGGTAGAATATGTTTTGGCCTAAACTTTGAACTCTTGAACATTGGAAAATTTATCGTGAAACCGGTCTTAGGTACAATGATCGAGATAACTCGAGTTGATTTTCAGTTTAGGCCAAACATTTTGCACTCCAAATTTTTGTCCAAACACCACCATGCATCCATACCATTATCTTTAGTGAACAACATAGCTTAATTTGTGCATGTATACGCTCTCTACCACCCACGACTCATATGTTTCCCACTTTGATTATGATAAGTATTAGGAGGACAAGGAGACACACGGAGCTACCATTGCTAGGCTTGAGAGAGAGCCTTTTCTTCCTTGACGGAGTCGTACTGAGAGATCCGGACATAACATGAGAAGATGATAAAAAGGAAGAAGAAGAGATAAAAATTCTTCAGCAAGATATGGAAGGGTGTCAAGGGCCTATGGAAGGTCCTAAACACCGTGATAGACTTCCTTTCTCTCGAGTGGAGAGAGATAATGAGGCTCAAACAGAGTGGTCCGGGCCTGAGGATGTTGATGATGATACATAATCTATAATTGACAGCAGTTCTTGATGAGTTTTTAGGGAGCGTTCTTGATGGGGTTTCAGGGAGCACCCTTATCCCTTCTTATGATTTAATGTTTTTTCTATGAGGACACTACTAGCTACTTAGTTGGGGGCGCCTATCATCACATTCCTTTGATTTGGGGCCGTATTATTGATATTTTTGGATGTTTTTATGTTCTTTTAGATGATTTTTTTGGGGCTATAATATTTGGACACTATGATGGTGCCCACATTTGGATGGATTAGTCATATTGCTTTGTTTTTAGATTGCCACTTTATCATAGTTTTGTCATGATACTCGACGAGTATTTCCCTATGATAGATTGATTGATGACATTCTTATGGGAAATGCTTCATGATTTGCTTTTGAGATATGGATGCAAGGAAAGTCTAAGTACTTGTAGCATCGGGGTCATAAATGCAAGGTAAATTTGGGTGCCAGTGGTAATTTTTGATTTGGGATTGCACTTTTACCAATGGTGAAGTCTTAGTAGCTATATGGTTTGCTCGTGTATGAGCCAAACTATGAGACGAAGGCTTAGGTTGGTCCATAATTAGCAAATTATGTGTGGTGCAAATGAAAAGCAAATATCTCCCTCCGTCCAAAATGTTTGAAGAAATCAATGGCACGGACGTGAGTGATCTTGATCAAAACTTTTTCTCTTTTTGTGTCCAAAATTTAGGCATGTAAAAATTGATATATACTCCATTTTTGTCTCTAGAGAGAGTGGCAATGACAATGCCCAGACTGGGGGCCTTATCGTAATTGGCATCCAAAGTCCACCTAGGATCGGGGACCACCCCCTTAACCCAACCCTACTACCTTATACAACCTTAGATGAGATAAATTTCGAGCATATGACAAAATTGCACAATGCTCTCATGATGACTTTAGGATAGGGTTACAACCATGACAGACCCAACCAAGTCCGTCCATACCAATCCAACCATCCATACTATACCAAAACCAATGAGATATTGACACATAATATGAAAGTGAAATGGAAATTAGTAATACGATAGAACAACTAATAATATCGTTCAAGGGTGTAAGACCCAACATCCTTCTCGATACCAAGGTCAACACCAATACCAATCCCACCCATTCCAAGCCCCAGAAGCACAATTAAGTTTCTATAAAAAAATAATACAAATATCTGATTGGCACAAGCCTACAACCATGCCAAAACCAATATTCAGAAAGAAAATAAAAAGTCTAAGAATGTCCAACATGAAATTATACTTTTCGAATGGATGGACGCTCACCATTTTAGTAAAATAAGTTGTCCCCAAATCAAATACTATGAAAGAAGAGTTGAATGTCTGGTTCCTACATAGGGTGGGTATACAGCTACCAGTAGATAGGTTAGTGGATGACTACTAGCATGATTCTGGTGATAAGGATAAATTAATTTCAATTATCAAAACCAAGTGAAAACAATCTAATGCAAAAAAACCATACATATATAGAAGTACTGGGATAAGGGACCTGGTTTAGCATGCATTTTAAAACCTTAACCTAGGCTGTGTAGCTTAGCCATCCTACCACCCCGAGCCATATTGGTTTAGCTACTCCTGCTGAAAGCGTCCCGATGCGTATAGCCGCATGACCAGGTAATAACCCTAGGATGACTAGTACATCCCTCCATATAAAAGTGATACTCGCATGTGACCATCGAAGACCCCTCATATCGGCAAATATGATTTTTCAGTTTTGATCACCCCAGGATCGCCACTTTCAATGTCTTAGCTTACACTTGCCCCTATTAATTTTCAAATTAAAACCAAGTCCAAACAATCCAATTATCTATTTATTAACCTAGTCCACTTGATAAAATAGTGGTATCGTCATACCACCATGCTTGAAAGCATTATCCATAGCCAAACCATTAAGATTAAGGAGACTCTTGGAGCCCTCTCCGTTTACCTTATTAAACTCATGGTAGACTACCATTTTCCCTAAAAGCATAACCAATTAGCCTTTAACCTTTGTAAACCTTTAAACCATTTGTGGTTTCGTGCATAAGCTGAAAACAAGCAAGAGTTCTCTTTTAAAAGTGTCAATGCAATAAATATATCTTTATAAGCATTTAATTGAACTACTTGGGGGCATAGTATAACCAAAATCAAATTCCATTCACATTAAACCATTACTATGCAATTCAATTATCCAAAACCACCATTAATGCATAGAAAGCATAATTAAAACCATAAGAAATCATAACCAAGCCTTTAACATCAAACCCCCAAATCAATGATTGAAAACCAAAACCATGCAAAAGTAAAAACCATAAAATAAATTACATAACCATGCCTTATTGAAATTACAAGTATGGAAGAGAATCATGCCTTAAACCAAGAACATTGATGGAAAGAATTCACCAATACTCGCCCCAATGTAATCCTTTTGTTGAAACCCTAGTTGTTTGCCCCAAAAACTCTTGAGAGAATTATGATACGTTTTGGAAAAGATTCTAAGTGTGTAAGAATAAAATAACACGGTAAATAACCTCAGTATATTAGAAGTCGTGGTTCCTTATTAGGATAAGTAGGGAAATGTCCAGAATACCCTCACTTAAATGCCATTAAACCCGACAAAAGGTTACGACGGACCTCCTTACGAGTTCTAACCTAGCTTATGGTTGATATCCACCACATCGTAAATAATCCTACACCATCGATCAGACATTGTCCAATATACGACTCATCCAACCTAGTTATCACCTCAGCATACGATCCGTACCCATGATCCGTATCCCTGGCATAGTCTAACACCAGGATGATCAACCACAAGCCACCTTATGAGTCACCTATACGACTCATACCCTTCCTTACAACTCATACCCTCAAGTCGTATCGATTCAGTGTCAAAGAACATCCCACCAACTAACATGGGTCAACTTACAACATGTCTTTACCACTCGTACCCCAACTTACAACTCGTACCACTAGCATAATTGGTCCGAAGAATGAGATTCCTAGGAATTTTCTAAGGGTCCAAGCCTAGGATGCTTCAGTCTCCCCCACTAGGAACATTTATCCCCGAATAATGTATAAGGTAGGGGTAACCACACACAGAGTCATTTGCATTATCACACATCCTTTTAACAAAAATTAAAAAGAGCACATCTTTTCTTTAATAATCTTAGAAAATAATGATGTGTTCAAGAACACATACCTTTGGTATGAATATCAGGAGCAGAAAAAAAGAGCAGATACTTGGACTTCAGTTCTCTTACGCTTTCCATGTGGCCTCTTCCACCTTGTGGTTTCTCCATAGAACCTTAACCAAAGCCACATTCTTGGTTTGCAACTGACGAATCTGCCTATCCAATAACCTAATCAGGATCTCTTCATAAGACAAAGAATCTAAGATATCTAACCCCTCCAAAGGCACAATCGAAGATGAATCACCAACGCACTTTCACAGCATAGAAACATCAAATACCGGATGAACGAAACTCAAAATCTATGGCAACTCCAACTCATACACAACATTGATGGCTCTCCATAAAATCACATAAGGACCAATGTACCAAGGATTGAGCTTTCCCTTTTTTCCAAACTGCATTGCACCCTTCATAAGCGACACCTTAAGGAAAACCTTATCCTCAATTGCAAGCTCCAAATCTCTACGCCTAACATCCGCATACGACTTTTGACGACTCTGGGCAACCTTGAACCTATCCCAAATCAGCTTTACCTTTTTCATAGCTTGACGAACCAAATCTGGAAAAAACATATCAAACTCATGAAGCTCAAACAAAACTATAGGAGATCTATACCTCCTACCATAAAAATCTCCAAAAAGAGCCATACCAATATTTTTATGATAACTATTATTGTAAGAAAACTCCAGCAAAGTTAGATGATCCACCCAGCTGCCACCATAATTAATCACACAAGCTCAAAGCATATCTTCCAATGTCTTAATAGCTCTTTCTGCCTGCCCATCTGACTGAGGGTGAAAAGCCATACTACGACTCACCTTAGTCCCCAACCCTTTCTGGAAACACCGCCAGAAGTGGGACATAAATTGTGTATCATGATTGGAAATAAACCAAACTAGCAAACTATGTAATTTCACAATCTCTTGAAGATAAAACTTTGCATAATCATTCATCGAAAATCTAGTTCGCGCAGCCAAGAAATGCACAGATTTCATTATCCTATCCATAATAACCCAAATCGAATCAAATTAGTTTCAAGATAGAGAAATAGCAGTAACGAAATCCATATTGATTTCCTCCCACTTCCATTCAGGCAACTAAATCTCTTGATAAAACCTACTAGGCCTCTTGTGCTCAACCTTAAATTGTTGACACACCAAGCACTTAGACACAAAATCAACCACGTCCTAATTCATACCACTCCACCACTAGATCTCCTTGAGATCATGGTAAAACTTATAAGAACCAGGATAGAAAAGATAGTGTAAATCGTGCGCCTTATCTAAGATTCTTTGGTGCAAACCATCTACATTAGGAACGTACAACCTCCCTTGGTACTGCAAAGTACCATCGCCATTAGTCTAAAAACCCGCTACCTTTTTCTTACCAATGCTACCCTTGATTTTAATAAAGGCAGAATCCAACACTTGCTTCTCCTTAATCTCCGCACCAAGAAATGATCTAACGACTTCCTGGACCATTATACACCATCTTTAGAGTCCAAGAGACAAACTTCAACATTTTTCAAATGATGAATATCCTTCACCAATTCCCGCTTTCTTTCTTCCACATGAACCAAACTATGCATGCACAACCATCTAAGAGCATCAACAGCCACGTTAGCTTTACCTAGATGGTAGTGAAGACTTATATCATAGTCCTTGAGATGCTCAAACCAACTCCTCTGCCTGAGATTAAACTCTATCTGTGAGAACACATACTACAAACCCATCAAATCAAAAAAGATATCCACATGGACCCCATACAAATAATGCCACCATATCTTCAAAGCAAAACAACAGCCAACAACCCAAAATCATGAATAGGATAGTTCCACTCATGCACCTTTAACTGGAAGAAGTATAGGCTATCAACTTCCCATACTGGATCAAAATGTAACCAAGACTAACTTGAGATGTATCATAATAAACCATGAACCCATCATTGTCTTCCGGCAAAAACAAAACTGGACCCAAAGTCAACTTGTCCTTCAACTTCTCAAAACCACCCTCACACGCATCCGAAAAAGAAAACTTAACCTTCTTCTGAGCTAGCTTATTCAAAGAAGCAGCTATCGATGAGAAGCTCTCCATAAACCACCTATAATACCCAGCTAAACCCAAGAAGCTTTGAATATCAGATGGAGTCATAGGTTTAGGCCACTTCTTCACCATAGCCACCTTCTGTGCATCCATCATGATCCCTTCACTAGATATGATATGACCTAAGAATTTCAAAGCATTTAACCAAAGCTCAAACATAGAGAACTTATCAAATAACCTCTAATACTTTAAGATCTACAACCCTACATAGAGGTGATTAGCATAATCCACCTCACTCTTCGAATACACCAGAGTATCATCAATAAACACAATAATGAAAAGATCCAAATACTTCTAAAACACCCTATTCATTAGATCCATAAACTCTACTGGGGCATTTGTCAATCCAAATGACATCACCAAAAACTCATAATGCCCATACCTAGTGTGAAAATTCCTCTTAGGGATATCCACCTCAGTAATCTTCAACGGATGGTACCAAGACTGAAGATCTATACTAGAGAAGAACTTTGCACCTTGAAACTGGTCAAACAAATCATCTATTAGAGGGAAAGGATATTTGTTCTTGACCATTACCCTATTCAACTACCTGCAGTCAATGCATATACGAAGAGAACCATCCTTCTTGCAAATGGACAACATCGGTACACCCCGAGGGAAACACTAGGACGAATAAACCCTTTTTTTTATAAGATCCTAAATTTGCTCCTTGAGTTCACTTAAGTCAGCCAGAGCTATTCTATAAGAAGGAAAAGAAATTGGACGAGTGTTCGAAAGTAAATCAATACCAAACTCTATTTCCGTATCTGGAGAAACACCTGGAATCATCTGTAAAAACCTTTGGAAACTCATTAACCACAGGGACCAAAGACAAAGAAAGACTTGTCGTATTAGAATCTTTAACCCAGACCAAGTGATAAAGACAATATTTAGAGATTAACCTTCGGGCTCTAGGATAAGAAATAAATACCCCCAAGAGCTAAGGAACTACATTCCCATTCTATTTCTAGATCAATAGGGAACCTAAAAATGACCCTGCGGGTTCAACAATCCAAATTTGAATAACAAGAATGCAACTAATCCATGCCCAAGATTAAATCAAAATCTACCATACCCAACTTAAATAGATCTTCCAAAGTCTGCCTACCAATCATAGATACCACACCCCCTAAGCTTGTTTAGCAATGAACTAATCTCCTACCAGGGTAGAAAAAAAGGATTCGAAATAACTTACGGATCGAAATCAAAAGACACAGATAAAGAGTCATATAGTAAAAGCTATAACCTGGATTAAGAAAACAATACATGTCAAGACAGAAAACATTTAATAAATGAGTAATAACATCATGTGATGCCTCATATTCTTAATGGGACACTAAAGCATACAACTTATTCCGACCAACACTGGAACTAAGAGCAGTAACAAAAGCAGATGCCCAACCATCGGGTCTATGAACAGAAGATGAAGCCACTAAAATTTTATTCACCCCTATAGCAAATTTGTTAGATGGACAATCCCTGAGCTGGTGGCTTACTTGGCCATACCTGAAGCACTTATCCCTATCTTCCTCACAGAATCCCTGATGAGGATGACCGCAAAACTAACAAGGAGGAAATGAAGAAACAAACTGACCTCTGATTGTCTGAGACTTAGCTCCTTATGCCCGAGAATTATCACCACTATGAGGACATTTGTCGCCCGACTGCTGGGGGAAAGAAGCACTGGTTGTAGAGAAGGAACAAGAACTCCTCCATTTTTTTTGCCATTTCCCACCATCTCTACTACTTTTAGTCTTGGTACCTCCTTGATCTAAAAATTTACCCCACTTACCCTCTCTGTCTCCATATTCTACCCGCCTTTTCTTCTCATCCTAAACTTTCCAAGTCCACCTAGGATCGGGGACTACTCTTTTAACCTAACCTAACCACCTTATACATTCTTAGATGAGATGAGTTTTGATCATATAACAAGGTTACATAATGCTCTCATGAAGACTTTGGGATAAGGTCACAACCAACACAGACCCAACCAGGTCCATTCATACCAATTCAACCATCTATACCATACCAAACCAAAGAGATATCAAAATATAATATAAAAGTCAAGCCTAAAATATAATACGATGGAACAATAACCAACATCATTCAAGGGTGTAAGCCCCAAAATCCATCTCAATGCCAAGGACATTCTAACCTCTAAAAGTACCACAAAGCCTCAATCAAAAAGAATACAAATATCCAATTAGTACATGCCCCAACCATAACCAAAACAAATATTTGAAAGAAAATAAAAAATCCAAGAATCTCCAAAATGAAATATGCCTTCCTAAAGTATCACCACTTTAGTCTAATAAGTTGTCCTTGAATCAAGAACTAAAATAGAGGAATTGAATGTCCTCTTTCAATATATCATGGGTATACAACCGCCAGTTGATAGCTTAGTGGGCAAACACTTTTATGAATCTCGGGATAAGGATAAAGGCATGCCAATTATCAAAACAAAGTGAAATCATACAATCCAAAAAACCATACATATATAAGTGTTGGTAAGGGACCGGGTTTAGAAAGCCTTTTAAAACCTTAATCTGAGTCATGTAGCTTAGCCTTCCTACCACCCACGGGCCATAAGGGTTTAACTCCCACTAATGAAAATGTTTCAGTTCATGTAGTTTCACGACCAGGAAATAACCCTATAATGACTAGTACATCTCTCCAATATAAATGTGACACTTACACGTGGCCATTAAAGACCCCTCAATCGGCAAATATAAGTTTTTAGTTTTGATCCCCTGAGATTTCCACCTTCCACGTCTTAGCTTACACTTTCCGTCATTAATGCCCAAATTAGAACAAAGTCCAATCAATCCAATTACCCATTTATTAACCAAGGCTATTTGATAAACCAGTGGTATCATCATACCACCATAATTGCAAGTATTATCCATAGCCAAACCATTTAGATTGAGGGGACTCTTGGTGCCATTTTGTTTTACTATATTAACCTCTTGGGAGACTACTATGTTCTCCATAAGCATAACCAATTATCCTTTAAATTTTGTTAACCATTTGTAGTTTTATGCATAATCTGAAAATAAGCAAGAGTTCCCTTTTAAAAGAGTCAATGCAACAAATATATCTTTATAAGCATTTCATCAAACACTTTGGCATCATAGTATAACCAAAACCAAATTCCATTACCATTAAAATGTTACCATGAGATTCCATATCCAAAACCACCATTAATGTATAAAAAGCATAACTAAAATCATAAGAAATCACAACCAAGCCTTTACTATCTAAACTCCAAAATCAATGATTGAAAAGCAAAATATTGAAAAAGTAAAAACCATAAAATCAACCATATAACCATGCCTTTAATTGAAATTACAATTAGGAAAGAGAATCATGCCTTAAACCAAGAAGATTGATGAATAGAATTCACCAAGACAAGCTTAGTAGAAACCCTAACTCTTTGTCTTAAAACCTCTTGTGAAAATTATGATATATTTTGGAAGAGATTTTAAGTGTTAACAAATAAAATAATAGTGTAAACATCCTCCTAATTATATTAGAAGTCATGGGTACTTATTAGTCTAAGTAGGGAAATTTCTAGAAAAGCCCCACTTAAATCCCATAAAAACCTAACACAGAGTTACGACTAACCTCCTTATAAGTCCTAACCTAGTTTACAATTAATACCCGCAAAATAGTAACCAATCCCCAACCATGGATTAAACATTATCCAATATACGACTCATCCAACCAAGTCATAACCTTAGGATATGATCCGTACCTATGATCTGTATCCCTGGAAGAATATAACAACATGAGGATAAAACACTAACCACCTTAAAAGTCACCTATACGACTCATACTACTGCCTTACGACTCATTCCCTTAAATTGTATCCATTCCAGTGGATAAGAAAAACTCACCAACCAAAACTGGCCACCTTATGACCGGTCTTCACCACTCATACCCCAGCTTACAGCTCGTAGCTTGAGTTATAAAAGTTTTAAAGAATGAAATTCTTAGAAATTTTTTAAGGGTCTAAACTTGGGATGCTTCAGGTAATTGGGCAGCCTTAAAATTTTTTTATACCATGTGTGGTGAGCTTATCTGTCCAAATATCATTCATACTTGAAGTATCTAGAACTTGTCCCCATTAGTCTCTCAAGGGTACTTTTTGTTATACTTGGTTGGTGAGATAATTCTAGGCCATCTTTATGAACTTAGAAGTCCACTCTAGCCTAAAAATCCTACCCTTGCATAAAGGTTATCCCTAGTCACCCACTTTGAGCTTCTGGACCTTTTTTTTGCCTACCACATTGCAAGCCGTGAGCCATTCAATTTTATCCCTCTTTTAAACCTTACCCTCACTAAACTTGAAAATTATAGTTTGAGGCTAAAATCCTAAGTTGGGGGGGGGGGGGTGAAGGTCGAAAGAGGTAACTTTAGGCCACGAAGTTGTAAGTAAGTGCTCATGAGCTCAAGCATTGAGAACAAATAAATAAGAAAATAAAAGAAATGATACAAAAAGGGAATGAAAAACACGAATTGTGCAATAAAAAAATGAAAAGAAAATGGGTCAACCAAGGAAATAAATGTAGGCACATATGTAAAGAGTGAAAACAAAAGGTGGCCCATGATTAAAAGTTGGATAGTATATTGTGATGTCGATGTTCAAGGAGAGTTTAGCTTTCTAAAATTTTATCCTAACCTTCCCTGAACCTATAATATAAACTCAAAAATCCCTTCGAGATCTCAAGAAAGTGTAATCATTATAGTGACGATTGAAAATATGGGAAAGCCTACACATGGTACTTGTTAGCATTGAGAGCTATTATATGATACAGAGTTTTGTAATTAAATCCCTTATTTCATAGTTGATGACTTGGTGTGTGGGATTTTCTTTCTTCGAAGGAGGCATGTAGACACGTTGAGGTGAGTGATTTTGTCATCTCCCAAAAATAAGGCTGAAGAATTATAGGAAAGTGAAGGTCAAAAGATAGTCACTTCTAGAGTATTAGTGATTGCTTCATGGGTACTTTTTGAAGTCTTTTTCACCCTTAAAAAATGGCATTTCATGTTAAGGGGTATTGTGGGAATAGTGGTACCCATGTTTGAAGAACTTATAATGGTAATAACTAAGATTAAATTCATTATAATAATTGGGTCATTTAATTTGGCCATAAATATGTAGAGTCTCATGTTAAGAAGTAGTGTTGCTTGACGACAAGCAATGCTTTAAGTTGGGTGTGTTGATGAGTGGTGAATTTACCACTCATTTGCAGATAACATTTGTGCACACTACTATGATTTGAATTTATAAAGGAGACAACATTTTTATTAAATGCACTAATTTCCACATTTTTCATGCATACACGTGATGAGATAGAAATATATGGAATTGAGCTGAAAAGGAACAAAGAGAAGAAGAAAAGATGCACAACCGATAGACCATGTACGAAATGAGGTTCAATTACCTTGATCGCGGCATGAGGGCCACTATCACGACCAGTAAAGATGTTCAGCCACCATGATCCCATGGATCAGCCTGCGATTGCAGTATCCAAAATTGCAATAAATTTAGTGCGATCGCGTTAGCCGCAATCGCAATAAATTTTGTGCAATCACGACAAGATAAGAAGGCCTCAGGAAAGTTTTGTAATTTTCAACAGTGGACCCCAAATCCCTTAAAATCTTAAAACCTTTCCCATTTAGGGCATTCTAGACTGTTACAATATTTTCAATTTGATGTTGAAACCAAAAATTAGGGAAGAATTGTATTTTGATTTGGAGACTTTGAATTTAGTAATTTTGAAGAATGGATGCTCTGAACAACCCTTATGGTATATTTTTATTTCTTTTCTTCATGAGTATCTAAACGTTAATTATCTCGAGATTATGTTGAGTTAAGGTGCAATTATTTTTGGTTTATGATATATTTATGTGTAATCTAGTTAGTTGATGATGGGTTTTACTATTGCATGGTTTAATTGGTTGGGATTTATGGGTGAAAGACCCAAATACCTAAAATGGGTTTCTGGGTGAATACCCCAAAATCTTGAAAGCTCAAACCTTCCTTGAAAGAGGGATTTGAGTGAACTTTTGGAGCCCACATCATCCATAGAAGAGGGATATGGGAACCAATCTAATAGTAGACAATTAATGGATGTGGTTTGCTAATTTTCACTATCTTAGACATAAGGGTCATTATATGGTTAACTATATCTTGGGTATCATCCTAGAAATAAGGATACCCAATTGAGGTAATAGGGGAATAAAATTAATACACTTGGTAGGCATCTAAAATGTTCAACTAGTGGAATTCTTAAGTCTTTGTTTACAAACTAACCTCAAGGGGCATAGACCTACCATACCATATTATAAACAACTAGCATGTACACGAAATCTTGATATACCCATGAATAATTTTCCCTTAAGTAGACATAATCCCAAGACTCTCTTCATATCAAACTTAAATCACAATTGGTATGTAGTTTGTGGACTACAGTTGCTGTTGATATACACTTTCAAGAAACCAACTTCCATTTTAAATCATTCCTTTTACTTTATTTACACTTTAGGTATTTTCTTAGTAAGTGTTAAGACCTTTAAGACTAGAATTCTAATTTCACTCTTGTGTATTCAACCTCAACGAAGGTTGATATATTGACAACAAATGTCTTCTACTAAGTTGCATGATATAGGTGAGCATTATAACATTACTAACCAATACAAAAAGATGAACCAATGAACCCCTGAGCACTAAATAAAATAAATCCCCCTGGATCCTGGGATGATCCCTATCCCATTGGTGTTTGGGGCCAAAAAACTCCGGTTCAGGGGAAAAATAGACTCTGGTGAAGGCCCTCAATCCTATACCATAGCGGGGGACATATCTTTAGGCTATCTATGACCTTTAGGTTATCTATAAACAGGGACAAGATCCCTAGGCTCAGTCCCATGATCCTCAACTTGTGTAGTGGTAGCACGTGTCCTAGCCATGTAAGTAAAAGAGTGAAATCAAAGCAATTCCTTAGAAACTAGCTCAGACTCTTAGCATGAAATAAGCAAAAGAATTGAAGAATTGCTAAGAATGTCCTATATCCTCCCAAAGATGAAAAATAGAGGTCATTATTCAGATCCACGGGACTATTATAGACACTTGCTCTTGTACTAACAATATAGGTTAACCTAGGCTCTAATACCAAATTATCACAAGCGAATTTATGAGTCATGATGAAACCTACTTTACCCTGCCAGTAGGTAAGCCAAATCATAGTCTGAAGCTATAATTAATAAGCTAATTTGGTGGAAATAGACTAAAAGTCAAAAATGAACAATTTAAGGCTTGTGATAATAATAAGTCAAAAAATATAATCTAAAAGATAGATAATGCATAACTAATCATCCCATAACCTAGTAGTGTAGATACAAGAGCTACTATAAAAGGAACACAAAAGCTGAATAGTTAAATACAACTTGTCTTGAAAATATAAAGACTAGACATATATAATAGAAGGAAAAAGGGCAACTCCGACTCCGAGAGCTTATCCTATCTTCAAAATCCAACCCAACATGCTCGTTACATCAACGAAGGCTACTTGAACTCTGATCTGCACCAAAAAAGGTATAAAATTATTGTATAAGTTTAAAAACCATTGGTACTCAGTAGGCATCTTCGGCTGACCAAGCTAAATTATGATATAAATATAATAAAATATTATATATATAAGCTAAGTCAAAGTTAAAGGACTAACCTAGAAATAGCTTCAACAATATTTTACATGAATAAAAAAATAAATCTGGAATAGTAATGTAATGACCATACAATTATAACACTAAATTGGCCAACATAAGCCAATAAGTGCAAAAAAAAAAAATAACCAATGCAGGCCCCCATAAGTCTGGTTGGTGCATTCAAGGGAATGTAAGTAACTGAAGAACCATAAAATACAAACTATCAGGCCATAATCATGAATCCTTCCATACAAAATCATTCTTAAATATCTCTCAAGGTTTGACTTGAATCAGAATTTAATATCACCAACATTATAACATCATTTTCCAAACATAAATTAGAACTCATATAATACATAGAATCAATCAATTGCTGGGTATGAATAAAAACTCATATCATCAACATCACAATCAATTCCCAAACTTAAACCAAAACTCAATATTTATATATCATCGATTTTACTTCTAATTTATAATGAATCCCTAATACCAAACCAATATGATTAATAACTATCTAATCTCCTCAAAGTCCCAAAATAAGAATATAAAAAAGGTATAACATGCATATAGAAGTGTACAAAAGCTAAAAAAATTTGTTTGCCTAAGGTAGGCTGGAGGGGCTTACTTCTGGTCTCCAAAAATTTTTTTAAGGTAAATTCTACTCCAGACTAGACTAAGGTATCAACATTCACTTCTAAATTTTAAATAAGCCATATATATCCCTAAGATAGAAATTCTACGTAAAGCATGAGCAACTAAGTCAGTTACACCTAAATTACTATTTCAAGATAGCCTAAATAGTCCAACTAATAAAAATATTTTTAATCATACCTATAACACCAAAATACCATTCCTTATCTAGCATAATATCATAATCAAACTATGAAATAGATCAATCTAAGAAAAGGGTAAGCCTAGCCTACATAGATGTCGAAGAAAAGACCAAAGAATATGCTAAATAGATGATTTCCCTTTCTAAGAAGCCTCTACATCAAAATCACAATGTACTCATCAAGAATAGAACAAGGATACACGTACTATTTTTCTTTTAGTTGAAAATTACGTTAAAATTATCTATAGGGCCTATTTGTGAAATCACACTTTCAAATCTGACATCCCTGTAATACCCCATAAAATCCTAAGCTCGGTTCAATTATAGTTGCATGCTTTAGGGGTAAAAGACTCGAAATATTCACTAAGAGTTAAGGACTTAGTCATTTCTAAGACCCTTAAAACATTGATGATTTTATTTTTGTCCTTCCCGAACTCGAGTTATTTATTTTTGAATTAATTCATGTTCGAAGTTGGTAAAGGTAAGTCTTTGGAAAGTTTTTGGTATTTTCACATAGGCGTAGGGGCATGTTTTCAAAATGAAAATAGAAGACCCCGACCAAATATTATTTGATTTTGGTGAGAGGATTTGTCAAACTACTATGGACATGGGTGATGTCGGTATTGGTGTCAGCCTTGGTATTTGTATTGGCATTGGGGTTGACACTAGTTGGATATTTGGTCATGATTGGTTATGGTTATGTACCTAACTGAATGTATTTTAATTATTATTGTTTTATTTTTTTATATGTTAGAAATTCATTTGACATAGGGTGTTAGGCGATTATATTTGGGTATTGGGGGTGGTCTCCAGTCCTAGTTAGACTCGAGATGCCCGACACTACTAGGACATGGTTCAGGTTGTGTAAGTTTGATACTTAAAAAATAAGAATGAAAATGAATGAGAAGGTAGACATCTTTGCAAATGTAGGACATATGTTGTGAATACGGGTGCCTTCCCAACCAGACCTTTGTAATTCTTGTTGGCTTACTGCGACTGTGAAGAAGATCATTGGACCAGCCTAGAAAACCTCTCCTTTATGAGTGAAAAGGATGGCATGTAAATGTAGAGATCTACAATTATGACACAAGTAAACACAAACAAGAACTCGCAAATGCAAAGGCCATTTTTGGCTTGCACCAGGTGTTGATGCACTAGCAACTTTGGCAAGTTGCAAATGTTTCAATCGATTCCTTGGGATTAGTTTGGAATCAAGTGAGTGGCAAAATAAATATGCTACAGTACAAAATTCAAACTTTTGGACTCAATGACAACATCAAATATTCCATCCAAGGTTATTTCGATAAAAGTAGGTCCCATACCAAGGGGTCATTTTAGCGAAATTCACCTCAATAGCCCAAAGTGAGTCTTGAAGCCTTAGAACCTAGAAAAAGGCTGCCATAAGTCTAAAATTGACATTTTGGTTCGATGAGACTATTATAAAGAGCAACAAAGACCTTCTACCTGAGGTTTTGGCCCAAGACCCATTTCTTAACTTCAAAAGCTCAAAAATAGGAAAATGGCTCTAAAAATCAAATTAACTACTCGATAATCATACTCTCAGTCCCAGAAAGTCATAAATGAACTGGGGAAACTATACAGAAGCTCAAAAGTAGAAAAACAATGAAAACATAGAAAATGACTTGGAGGGTCATTACAACATCCTATACTAAAAGGACTTTCGTCTGCAATAGTAAAGGATTAAGAAGTACTTGAAGGATCAAATAGGTAGGGATACTGGATCTGCATTTCACACTCTGTCTCTAAGATTTCCTCCTCACTAGGATGGTGTACGCACTGAACCTCAACCATAGATCATCTCTAGATTGTAATAGCCTGACTTTTCTAGCTAAAATAGATACATGTTCCTTTTTGAAGGTCAAATTACTATCTGAATAAACCGAGATACACCGAATAATGTGAGACTCATCAAAATATAATGTCATGATATATATAAATAAAAGTTGGATGAATGGCTGGAAAGACTAGAGGAAAAGGTTACCATATGCTACTTCTCTAATAGTCCATAGGATCTTAAATGGACCAATATACCTAGGGCTGAGCTTATCCCTCCTCTAGATCCTCATCACACCCTTCATGAGGATACCCACTTAGCAACCTAGTAACAAACACTGAACATAAAATCACAAAGTAGATGGTCAGTATAAATTTTTGGCCTACTCTGAGCTGCTCGTAGCCTATACTAAATCTTATGAACCTAATTCTGAATAAAGTAGTACAATAGGTGTAACCTCTAACATCTAAAACCAACCAATTAGAGATCTATAACAAATACCATAAAACACCTCGCATGGTGCCATTTCAACACTCGAACGATAGTTGTTATTACAAGCAAACTTAACCAAAGCTAAAAGTAGGTGCTACTGACCTCCAAAGTCAAAAATGCAAGCACAAAGCATATCCTTCAAAATATGAATGGTCCATTTTGACTCACCTTTAGTCTAGGAGTGAAAAGTGTTGCTAAGGTCAACCTAGGTACCCCATGAAGCTGAAACACCTCCCGAATATAGATATAGGTTAACCTCACATTATAAAAGAAATTATAAATAGGGATAAATGGTAAGACTTGGTAAATCAATCCACGAATACCCAAATTCTATTAAAACAACTAAAAAGAGGCAAACTACTATCAAAATCCATATTGACCTGCTCCTATTTACACTCAGGCATGGGTAGCCCCTGAAATAATCCACAAAGATTCAAATGCTTGGTCATCACCTACTAACTACATAGGAATTGAGCCACAAACTTTTCTATATCATTCTATATTACTCTCTACCCGTAAGCTGGCTTAAATCCCTATACATATTAATAATCCAAAAGTAATAAAATATCTGAGTTATGAGCTTTTTGGCATATCAATAGAATAAAATATCTGACCCTTAAAGCATAAATATGAACATCAAATCTCAAAATTCCCTTAGAATCTAAGGTAGGCCCCTTAACTCAACCCTTAACACCTAATCTTGAATGCATTAAAGTATACTATCGTCAAACAAATGACCACAAATTTGCTTTAAATATATAGATCTAGCCTAAACACTTGCAAGAATTCTCTTGTGGTTAAAAATATTCAAATAATCCGACATGTTGTATAAGGACTGATGTCCAAAGACAATGACTGCTTTGAAACTTGAATGAATACAAGCTAACAATACTCACTACCTTGTAGCTCAAGGAATACACAACTATATTGGCGTTGCTCGAATGACATTGAATAGAGATATCGTACTCCTTCAACAACAAAATCTATCTGTAATATCTCAAATTAAGATTCCTCTATTTCATTATATGCTAAAGGCTACAATGGCCATTAAATATCTCACCACAATATATAATAGTAGTGCCTCCAAATCATAAGCCTGAAAACTACCACTTCCAACTCCAAAATCATATGTAGGGTAGTTGCACTTGTGAAACTTTATTTTACTTGATGCATATGCAATAACATGGTATTACTACATCAGTACATACCCCAAACCATCACTAGAAGCATTACAATAGATGGTGAAATCCTCTGCATCGACTAAAAGCTTCAAAATAGGAGTTGAAGTGAGCAAGTCCTTTGGCTTTATAAAGATCGTCTCACAACTCGCAAACCACTAAAATGAAAACACCTTCCTAGTCAATCTAGTCACAAGGGCTGCAATAGTAGAAAGTCTCTAAGCCTAGCCCAATCACGAATGACCTCAATCTTTTCTAGGCCTAATATAATGCAATCCTTTGACGCCACATGTCCAAAGAAACCTACAGACTTAAGTAAAAACTGGCACTTTGAGAATATGGCATAAATCCTATGATGTCTCAAAGAGTAAAGCATAGTCCTCAAATATTATTTGTGATCCACTTTACTCCTTAAATAGACAACGATGTTATCGATGAAGATGATTACAAAAGTGTCAAAGTTAGCCTATAAATATGTTTCATCAAGTCCATAAAAGTTTTGGGGGTAATAATCAATGTATAATACATCATAAAGAACTCATAATGGTGGTAGCGAGTCTTAAGGTTGTCTTAGAGATGTCCTCATCCCTAATCCTCAGCTTATGGTAACTAGACCTCAAATAAATCTTAGGATACACCCTGGATATGGTAAAACAGATCACCTGTAGGAGGCATAGGACTTGTTCTTCACTATCACCTTGTTCAACTACATATAGTCAATATACATATGCATAGAACAATCATTATTTTTTACAAACAAAAATGGAGTACCGCATGGTGAAACACTCAGTCTGATAAACCCTTAACTATAAGATCCTGAAGCTCAATATTTAGCTCCTTAACCTTGATAAGTGTCATCAAATAAGAATCCATAGAAATATGTTAGGTGCCTAAATCAAGATCAATATCAAACTCTATATCACACTTAGGATGAATATAGGTATATATGCAAGGAAAAACATTAGGAAAGCAAAAAATAATAAGAACAAAGTTAAGTAAAGGACTCTTAACACTAATATCCCAAACATAAGAAAGGAATGACTCATAACCCCTTGATATCAGTTTCCTAGCAAGAATATAAGAAATAATCCTCGTTGGTGTATGGGTAAAAGAAACCTAAAATGAAATCATGGTTATTCCATGCATGAATATGGTAACGGTCTTGAAAAAGTAAAGCAAGACAACATGATAGTGGGATAATGGATCAACGGTCATATTATTGGTACTGGTAGTAATAGCAATCAATGACCATCATTTTTCAATTTTTAGATGTTGTTTCTTGGAAGTGTACCTAGTCATATCTGACCAAAATCTACTTAAGTTGCAAAATGCCAGCAACATATGATTTAACCTTTTGAATCATTCCTAAAACATACACTCTAATTTGTTTAAGGCAATTTTCCATTTTCTCTACCCCATTCACCACTTTGGAAAGCATGTCTTTCATCGTCGAATTACTTGAATCAGTATCTCGATTCCTATGTAGTGATCAATCCATGTGGTAACTCTCTTAATTTATCCTGCCATATCAGAGAGAAGGGAAATAATTACAGTTTAATTGGATCTTGTATCACTTTAGGTGTATTATAGGAATTGCAAATCCCAACTAAGTTTATAAAATTCATGTTTGCATCGGAAATAGGAAGGCTTGTGAACACCCCCTTTTATTTTAGTAACTATAGAATAACACTAGTGATGGTAAATATATTTCTTGAAGGAAATTCCTTTAGTATGATAGAACTTGTTTCAACCTGCTTTACAAAAAAACGAATATACTGTTATAGAGGTTGTTTCCCTATATACCTTTATTATCTTTATTACTAATCAAATGTGTCTAGATAGTCTACTTCAACTTCTCCAGCCATTTCATTCCAAGCTGCCCACCTGGTATATTCTTGCCTGGCATTCTTCTCAGCCATTAATTGACTAGTGGTCTCCAAAATAATAGATTGAAGCCCCAAATAATGCCTAGGATAATTTAGGATTCTTGCATGATCAACTCCCTCATTATGGACTCTTTTATTACAAACTCCCTCATTCACCATCCCCTTATTATCTCATAGAATTCTCTCAAGTTTTGGATTAAGTTGAATTAGGGGATTTTCTTGACTTGAAGTATCGAGAATACAGGTGTGCCCTATAAATAACAAAAAAGTAAAATTAGAAAGCAAAAACTAACAACATAACAAAATCAATCAATCAACTACATAACCATAGTCCTCGACAATGATTCAAAAATTTTATGTCACCCAACTTACACCTCTAAACAATGTATAAAGTGATCATTGACAAAATACAGAGTCTAACTACATTGGGTTAATACTAGAAGGAATAGGTCAAGTTATCTATCAAGATGTCAATGTTTGTTTAGAAGTAGTGAACAATCTTCAGTTAAAAAAAGGTTTTGTAAATCAAGATTTAAATTGTAACAATTGCTGATTTTATGAATTTTTAATCAATATGAGAGAGGCACTAGGACTGTTGTCCTAAATAACTTCGTAACTCCAAGGGTTCTTCGTACTTAGTGATCTTTATTAGTGCTTGGCATGCAAAATTGATAGTTTATGTTCACCCAAACGACTTTTCTTACCTTTTTAAGAAAATATCTTTAAGTAAGTATTCTATTCTCCAGATTTTTGTCTTACTAACCCTTATCTTGGATCCTTGCTATATATTTCTTGAATTATCGGCTCAACCGAATTATTGAAGGTTTATTATTTTAATGCTCTATTTTTATTCCTTTTTACCATATTTTACCCATACTTTTTTTGCAAGTAAAGTAAGGCAAGTTCTAACATATGCATCTATTAAAAATTAATCAAACCAAATAAAATAAACAATACATGCCAAAACACCCTTAGAGAATTACTTCATACTACAAACACTACATTGTTAACCATAATGTTTCCCAAAACCTGAATTTTGGTTTTTAGGTACTCATAATTGCATGAGCATAAGAAGAATTTGGATAAGAAAACATAGTTTTGAAGTTACAAGAATAAGATGAAAACTCCAAAATCTTACTTTGAATTAAAACTTTAAAATTGATGTTAATACATCAAAGAACAATAACATTTCTCAAAAGTATTGGTAGAATGTAAAATAAACAATAATCCTAATAGGATTATTTATATACAAAATAAAAACCTATCCTAAAACAATTGAATTTGTTGAGTCATCACAATGTACAAAAGAAGATTCGATCATAACGTAATCCCCCGATCTTCCTTGGTGCTTGTAGGTTGGATCTTCAACTTACATCTCTTAGGAGGTTGGCATAATGCTTAGTACGATCTCGTGTCTTCATAGTATGGTCGTACTTCCATTTCATAGCTTTTCCCTTTGATTTTCACCTTGTATAATATCACACCTATGATCCTAAGTATGATCATATGGTATCATCCTATGATCGTGGTACCTTCTCGTCTGGTCTTTTCACACTAAACATTTGCAAGAGTCCATTATGGACTCCTTCCCCAAGATAAATTATAATGTCATGACATCTTCGTATGATATGGAATGCTTCCATCTACATAACACCTGATTGTCATCTTTTATTTTCAACTCACAACATCCATGATCTGACCATGGTTAGATCTAACAATCATAGCAAGTCTTAGTCTAATGCTTGTAAAAACCAAAAAAGTCACTTTCTCCAGACCCGTTTGACCTGTGAAAACCACAAAAGCACGTCATATACATATAAAAATACGTTTATACGTGAAAATATCCATAGCATTAAGCATTACAAGTACGTCAAGTTCATGGTACATCTGTGTCAGAATATCATGCCTAATAAACTAGTTATCAAAAGACTAAATGTCTAAGGCTTAAGGTTTCAACCCTACCAAAAGATGATCCAAATTCCCCATACTCGCTACCTTCTGAATCAAGGCATTCATCTGCTACCACATTATTATTTCCTAGATGATAAATAACAGTGAGATTATAATTGTTAAGTGGATCTAACAATTTATGTTGTGTCATATCAAGATCTCTCCATGTGAGGAAGTACTAACATTTGGAGAAAATCTCACAATGAATTCCATAAAAGAAGTGTCACCACAACTTCACACAAACAAAATCATGACCAACTCCAAATATAAGGGCATTTATTCTCATAAAGCTTCAACTATCAAGAAGTATAAGCGATCACCTTTCCCTTCTACTTCAAAACACCATAAAATATAACTCTAAAAGCTTTGAAAAATATGATAAAATCCATGCACTTTTCAGACAAAGTAAAGATAGGAGCCAAAGTCAATAACTCTTTCATATTTTTAAAGATCTCCTCACTGTCATACGACTACTAAGAAATAATCTTCTTCAGAGTCAACTTGGTTAGAATAGCCATAATAAAAGAGAAATCCTACACAAAGCATTGGTAATATAATGGTAACCCAACAAAACTTTAAATTTTGATGAGACATGTAGTTCTAGCCCAATCACAAATTGGCACCACCTTGGCTAGATCGACCATAATACCATCCTTGATCATAACAAGATGCAAGAAAGAAATAAAATCCAACTAAAATTAACACTTGGAGAAATTGTCATACTACTTTTCCTCTTTCAACATATGAAGTATTATCTTCAAACACCTTACACGATCAGACTCATTCTTAGAATAAACCAAGATATCATAAATGAGCACAATAATAAATAAATTAGATAAGTCTAGAACACATTGTTCATCAACTCCATAACACAGATGGTCATTAGTAATCCAAAAAGACATAACCAAGAACACATAATGTTCATATCACATCCAAAAGCCATCTTTGGAACATCAAGATCTCTAATCTGCAACAAATGATAACAATTTCTCAAGTCAATCTTTGAATATACTGAAGTACCTTGAAGTTGATAAAATAAATAATAAATGCAAGGAAGGGGATACTTGTTCAATTGTTGATAATCAATACAAATGTAGATTGATCTATCCATTTTCTTTACCGATAAGATAGGAGAACCCCAAGAAGACACACTCGGTATAATCAAACCCTTATCCAACAAATCTTGAAACTATTCTTTTAACTCTTTCATTAGTTAAGGCTACCCTATAAAAAGGAATGGAAATGCTCTTAGTGTCTGGTCTATAAGAAACACATTCTTCAACTTCCTGAAAAATCGTGCAAAATCTAAATGAGGTGGTGAACTAACACTAGCATTACAAATATAGGCTAAATAGGAAAGACAACCTTTTTCTATTATCCAATGAGCCTACAGGGGTAGACACAAAAATAGACATAGCCAAGGGACTAAAATATAACATTAATACACTTAGAAAAATATGCAGACAGATAAGAGAATTTAAACACAGGATGAAATAGTAATGTGGCAAGATGATGGAAAATTATTATGATACCAATAATCATTGCTTCAAAGGCCTCTACCTTTATTCTATTGGGAAAAGCATAACATTGTCCGCATCTACCACCCGATGGAGTGTCTCCTCATCCACTACCATGAGCTCTATGAGATCCACCTCTAGTACCTATACAACTATCCCAACTACCCTCTGTACCACTCGTAACTGTTGAAATTAGGTCCTTCTAGAGAAAAAGCTAATCACACATAAGGGAGAATCATGTTCTAAGTTACCATGATCATCACATATAAAACATCCTCTATGAGATGAATGAAAGGCCTAGAAGAACTATTATGCCGTATATAACCAATAAACTAAAATAAGATCCTTATCGTAAATTGCCCAATCTCTGGCAATTAAAAGTCTCAGAACTAGTAAACCAACCATCTAAACTTTGTAAATCTACCCAAATTGATCCACAATAATATCCCTGAGAACCTCTACTCAAGAAATCCCTATCCTATAAGGCATGACCACTAAAATAAACCTATCAACATACCCTTTTAGCACCACCAACCTACATACCCTGTCAAATAGTCTCAATCCTCTTGGCATGATCCATTATACGCTAAAAAAATTGAAAAATACCACTAACTGAGTTGTCACCAACTAATAATAACTAGGAAAAGCCTTAACAAACTTTCTAATACTCTCAAAATCAATGGAGATATAAGTAATGGCATCTGGACAGGGAATGAAAATGAGCCTCAAACTAAAAATATTCATTAAGCCCTTCTCTTAATGATCAAACTCATCTCTTTATTAGTACCTCAATATAAAGGATAGAAAACACTTTAGAAAAGTCTCAAAAAACTAAGTCTAAGTAAATTATGGACAACTGACTAGTCTACAACTAATAAGAAATCCCAACCTTTAGCTTGCAACGTCAGTCAACAAGTAGGTAATATATGAAAAGTCACGCGACTCAAGATAATTAAGGTTATGAAGCCTCTCCTGACAGTT
This sequence comes from Capsicum annuum, assembly GCF_002878395.1. Lineage (NCBI taxonomy): Eukaryota > Viridiplantae > Streptophyta > Magnoliopsida > Solanales > Solanaceae > Capsicum > Capsicum annuum. The sequence goes on from NW_025893245.1 coordinate 304,308, forward strand.
AATGAGAAACTCATTAGCCTCCTTGCCAATGGAACCACTAATCTTGGGAGGAGAAGTCTAATAAATTTCATAATTTTTTCTACTAATTGGAAGACATAATCGGACCTAGTAAATAGGAAAAAAAACTAATCTAGTAGGCCAAACATCAAAACCTAGGGAAACCATAGAAGTTGGCTATGTCTCTGCATACTAAAAACAATGAGTAATAGTCTTCCCTAGTGTGTATACACCTACTCTTGTCTGAGAACCTCTAGTGTACTAGGTAGAATACTAGTTTGGGGAATGCCTTATAAATATCCCAAAAGGCGAACCTACAAATCCAATAATATTGTATAACCATAAAACTCTAAAAGGCCTAAGCTTGTCCCACATCAGCAAGGTAATAAAGATCCTCCTCATTCTCAATCTCAATCCTGAAAAAGGACATTTTTGTTCATCCTCTAGTTGGAGCCATTCCATGTGCAAGACCTCTACATATATATTGGATGTGACCTATACCATGATCCTTTACTAGGCTCTAACGATTGGAGTTGGATTAGGATCTTAATCAACTTTAGATTAAATACTCACCACATATGTTGAAATAATAAAATACAAGTTTAGAATATTAGACATAAATAATACACAACATATGTCATCAAATAAGAGAAGTTTTCCTAACAGTCACATAGACTAAAAATAGATACAAAGGTCAATGTACCAATCTACAGGACTTTAGTAGATGTCCTACACTTTTATGCATAATACTGAGGAACTTAGTACTCTAATAAAAAAATTTCATAACCTAGAAACCAAGGTCATAAAGGAACCTATCTCGATCTTGCCTTAATAGGTAAGCCAAAAATCTAAAACAGATAAGAATTGTGAAAAAAAAAAAGAAATGAAGTAATATTAGATGTAACACCCCAAGTATGTACCCCAAAGCAACACGGTGATTATGACCCATGAATATATGCTTTGAGCACTGAATAATCATATGGTAATAATAATACTGAAATAAATACAAAAATTAGGCAGAAGTCTCCATAAGGTTCACAACTAAAAACAAATACTGAATACTAAAAGTAAATATCTCTCTGAAATACTCTAGTCTGAAAGCCTCTAACTGTCTGAATATGGAGTTGATTGGACAAGTCCCCAACTAACTCCATGTACTGAATGCTGAACTACTGAAATACTGAATGATAACATCATCCTCAAACTATGAGGACTCACCACTAAATCTGGTGCTGATAATCTGGGCTGCTAAGCGTGGTTAGGAGCCTGTGCGTCTGAACCTATAATATAAGATATCATAGCACAAAAGGAAAGTATGCGTCATTACTTTGAATGTACTCGTATGCTAAGTGAGGTAGGCTGATATGCATGGGTTCATATGCATGCACAACATCTAGCTGAGTAACATGGATATAAATTGTAACTAAGATCATGCTTACACAGGACACTGAGTTCTAAATACCGATTAACTGATATTTGAGTTACTGATACTGTAGCACTGATAACTGAGTGATTATTTTTGATAATTCTAATTCTGTAGAATGTAATTGAGTTCTATAATGTGCTGGGTGATTGTGTCTGACAGTTCTGAATCTATAGAATTAAACTGAGTTCTATGCTGAGACTGAAAATTAAATAGTGAGAGGTAGTTATCTAACCGACATGCCTCTTTCCAACTTGATATGGGTCCAACCTGTAACCCCAGTTAGAAGGGTATCAATATCGTGCCACCGGTAAAGACAAGCTGTGAGTTAACTCTCTCTGACAGGAAGCACTTTCATCAACCCTTGCTGGCAGGAAAACTTATATGAGATATATCAACCCTTGTCTGGAAGGAAGATATCTCAACCTATGCTAGCTATGGAGTTCTATAACTCATGGATTTCTATTAAGGGTCAAACCTTATGCTGGCAGGAATGCCCCCATCCCTGGGTTCGCTCGGTGCTGACTCTTACTCTTAACTGAATAGATACTAGACTAATTTCTAAACTGTACTAGACTTGACTGAACAATTACTGATCCACTATCTAACTAAAATAAACTGAGTTCACTAAGTTCTGAACTGACAACTGAACCGAGATTGGGACTGATTACTGAGTATTACTATTCATAAAACAACTGAGACTGTTATGTAACTACTGTAGCTCTAGGTAAACAACTAGAATTTTTGGTATTGAATACCCCAGGACTCGATGATATGAAAAGTAACATACTGCATGACTTTAGTAGCATAATAGTACTTGCTTTCTCATAATGCATTCAATTAGACATTTTTGTCAAATACTTGATATACACGAACTTGTGCATGAATGAAATCACATAATAACATGTCATGCTTGCACTGGTTAATTCACATAAGTATTTTGACAAATACTTGGGGGCATGGGTATTTCACATATCAATAAACATGTAATACAATCATGGATACTACATTCAACTTGTAATTCAAGAGTTCAACATGAAGTCCACATAATTCAATCCACAATTAACTAGTTTTCATGGAATTTGTGATAAATCATTGAATTGAAAACCCATTTAACATCACAATAAATATTACATTCAAATTCAAAATGAAATCTATGAAATCATTTAACTTGTAATTTAAAAATGTTTATTGAACTCCAAGGATTGAAGGAAACCCTTGGATGAACACTTCACATACCTTGGTACTTGAATTAATGAAGGTTGATGGTGAATTTCTTGAAGATTTAATTTAAATTAGATCTCCTAGGGTTTTGTTCTTGAGTAATTTGAGAGAAATAAGGAATGTTCTTGACCACGGAGAAATTAATTTCGTGTTTTAGGGGCTGAATATCGGTGGGAAAATGTCCTAGATACCCTCATGGACACGGAGATTTAATGACTAAAATGGGTCCAGTGACGCGCAGCCCGACGCGATGCGTTGATGGGGTCAACACGATAGCCAATGTGCCTCGTCGAGTCCATGTCGGCTCAGTATAAATTGGCACTAGGAGATGGTAAAAACATTTATCAATGCAATAGGAGACGCGGCGCATCAAGATCGCATTGATCCACTTGTTTGGACTTCCAAACGTGATTCAAATGATGTTTGAAAAATTCAAAACTTACCTAAGAACACTTAGGATTGGGAAATTGGATCACCAACTTATGTGGATAAAATAATTTTTAGTGTAAACACTTAGCTGAAATTTCTAAGTATGGGACTCCTTATCAAGCTCTAAGAGTTGAATTAAGCTTAGAATTTTGTGAAGTGTTACATTAGACTTCCAGAATGAAGTCAGGCCATTATAATAATAAAATCTAAAATCTAAATAAAAATAAAATTGCATTCCAAAACCTGGTATCGTAAGTACAAAGAGCATCTAAGATAATACTAAAATCTTATAAAACATCACTAACTCTTAATATAAGTAAATAGAAAGATGACAGATGGAGGATCGAATACGACTATCGGTAGAGAGCTTAAAAATACTATATATTGGCTCTCACAGAAAAAATTAGCTATCACAGGGTTGCACTCATACTGGGATTTGAACTAAAAAAGCATAGAAGTAAGAGTGAGTACTATCCACTTAAGTTAGCAGGTATCATAGGCTGGCTAAGAAATGTATTAAACTAAACAGTGAGGAATACTATGAGCATGCTTCCACCTACATACAGTTTAGTTTCTACTGGTGTCTCAAACTATATCTCTTAATAATTCTATAAGTATAATTTCAATATAAGAATAACTATACACAAATATATAAGAAAAGGCTAAAATAAACTATATCAAACACATAATTAGAAGTGAAAACATGCAATGCAATGCAAATTTAGAAGGATTATGACGAAGTAAGCCATTGATGGTAGCCATCGTATGGCCACATATATGCCTTGTAAGTATAAGCTTCTAAGATATGACCCATGGGTGTTTACATGTACTTCTACAATCTAAATTAACCTTGATGGAAAAATTTTTATCAAGGGTTTTTTAAAGTATTTTATATGCTTTAAAAATCAGTCTTTCTCTATGGTACCAATTCCATGTATGTGCATGAATAAAATAAGGATGCATGCTCGTTCTCAAACCAATATAATATATTGAATCAAGTTAATGATGATATCAAATAAGCTCAAATCTTCTCAAATCTAAATAACTCATGATACAAGCCATTGCATGACACCTTAATAATGAATAATCATGTAATACATTAATAATATCAGTTCAAGTCCCCATTTAGGCATCCTAATAAGGATAGATTGCAAATAATTCTCAAACAAAACTCATATCAACCCCCACTCAAATATCACCTTAATAATAATCTGTCAAGTTAAATATAATTCTCATATAGTCCCCTACTCGAGCACTACAATAATAATGATAATAATAATAATAATAATAATAATAATAATAATAATAATAATAATAATAATATCTCAAGTTTGTAATGATAATACTCAAATAAGTCCCCACACATGCAATACAAAAATAACTATCACAAAATGTGAATCTAATGATGCAATATGCATCCCATATCATATTTTACATAAATAGTTAACTACCAGCCCAATATGAAAAATTAAGCTATAAGGACCTCAAAAAGCCAAACACAAGCCTAGACCGTTCAACACAGAACCTTTGATTTACACATGTCTTTACAACAAATCAAATCTATGAAAAACAACATGTACATGTTAAAAGGAGTGTAAGAATACCCATATTAGAAACTTTTATTCTGGGTCCAAAATAGTTCAAAAATCAACTCTGATACAAAAAGGATAAAATTGGAATTATATTTGAGAATCATGATTTTCATACTTTAATGACTCTAAATATCAAAACAGATCAAGAATTAAATTAAAATAAAGATAGAAATAAAAAAGTTATTTTTCCAATACTGGGTAAAAAAACAAAAATTGTAGTTTGAAATCAAAGATTTGAAGTTGTTTTGAAGATGAAATCAATAGATAATAATGAAAATAGAAGTTTAGAGTCTATTCACACAAGATTGAGAATATTTCTCTTTAAAATTACCAAGAGTCGAGCTGCCAAAGTCTTATGATGGTGAAAAATAGAGAAAACCGCAAAAATGGAGTTTAAATACTATTCTAATGAATAATACCATCTATATGTAGCACTAAACTCAACCCATGCACATAAAAGAAAACCAACCCAGCTCAGCTAACACATAATGTATGCATGATAGATAGGTCATATGCATAGTCACCAAGTTGGTGCTTCACCAAATGCGCGAGCCAAGGTTGCATGCACATAGTAGGACCACCTAATGCGCCAACTAAAGCCCAAGTCTAGAATTTCTTGTAATGTACCCTCAGGATTTATTTCGACTATTCAAAGGTGATATAATAGTATTACTAGGATAATTTGAATGTTTTCAATTCAATGTAGTCAAATGATTTATCAAAAAAGGTCACTATCAACAAATTAACCTTGGAGACCCTTATTAAGCTATTTTAAGTAGTTTCTCCTCTAAGATATCAATACTAAATATAAAGGTTTCAAACACGAACCATCTTTTCTACTAACCTAAATGGGCATTCTTAATCTAATGGAACAGATATGACTACCATCAATTGCTCAAATGATAAACTACTGACCAAATTTAAATTAACTAGGCTTCTAAAAATATCAAATTCATTCAAATCACTCTTGATTGCTTTGAAGACTATGCAAGCCAACTATATGACTAATAACATATAGTAACAAAAAAGAATGGAAAAATGGTCAAACCATTAAAAAAGTTAAAAATTACAACATGAGTTGTTATAATACCTTGATGGATATATGTATTTGTATAACTTATTTGATTACATACAACTTTAATATGTGAATATGGATACTAATAGAGGAATTAGTAACACGACCAAAAATCGAGCCTTGTCATGATGGAGATCCCAAGTCCAATAAGAACTGAAGATCGCCCCCATACCCAACTTAATCAATTAACAAACCACAAATCATTAACCAAATCCATAAGCATTCCATAACATACAAAATTCATGATTTTGTCCATGCAAAACCTCTAAAACAAAATAAGAAAATTCGTTCGGTACATTCCCCCAACCATAGCCTAAACCAATATTCAAGGTTAAGGATAAATAATGCTAGCAGTTCAAAATCGATTAACCAATGCATATAACCAATGCAATACATTTATATATATATATATATATATATATATACCATGCCACAATATAGAACAAAATTAGCATGAACTTTAAAATATTTAACCTGTGCTATGTAGCATAACCATCATAATACAAGGCACCAACGAGCTATATGGGCGCAACACTCCCATAGCTGGAAGGGATCCAGTGCGTGTAGATGCATGAATTAGAGAATATCTATAATCGTAATTGTCTATATGGGATACTTATACCTCCCAACATAATCAAGGTGACTTAAGTACCAATACATGTATTAAGTGGGACTAGAACCTCCCATTCATATAGCATTTTGGGGTCTCAAACCCCCTGGTTAGGTAGACACCCGCACTGACTAGGGGGTTTCCAGTGATAGTCCGTCAAACTCCAATTTCACAGCCTGACTACATATCCCGCTTTAAAGTTTAATTTAAAATGATCATTTCATATACATAACTATTCAGTCAATTACATACCAAAGAAACTTTGTTGGTATCCTCATACCAGCATCACTAGCAAGCATACAATATGCCATAACCATTATTATTTGACTTTGGGACTCAAATCCATTGTGTATACAAAACCATCAATTTTATTCAACATTTAGGGACTCGAACCCAATTATCTAGTAAAGACATAAATCAATTTAATGTGTAGGGACTCAAACTCTTTTTGCCAACTGAACCACCAAGGTTACCATTTAAATCATTATATAGACAACAAGGCCTTCACAAAACCACTTACCAACCATTCATATTTATTAGGCCAATGTCTTAGTTCAAAACACCATTCAACATGTGACTAGTTTATTTTTTTTTAGGCATTTTCACAATCACTTTGAGGGCATACCATTATGAAGACCAAAACAAAAGTAAAAACAGTGAAGTTTAGGGTGAACCATTACCCAATTATTAAACCAAATTTACCAAGAACCCACACGTGCAAACCATCAACAAAATAATGTATAATCACAATTTGAACAAAGAGTAAACAAGACTCAACAATATGCAACAAGATCCTCAACATTGGTTTTCAAAACCACCCTTAATGAGTTATAATCTATGTTTAAAACACATGATATTTCAGAACTAACAATGAGGGAAGAGTCAGATGCCTTATTCATGAAAATTCCCAAAAGGAATTTGAATCTTGAGCCTCTATATTATCAACTTGTAGAAACCGTAGTCCAATATTTAAGAAAGAGTTTGTGGAGTATTTTGATCTTTCAAAGTGTGTTATGAGAGGCCATAATATGTTTTAAGATGTGTCTACTTAAGGGTTTTTGGGTGGAAAATATCAAAAATACCCTCAGCTTAAATGCTAAAAATGGGGCGTAGTAGGGTACCACCATACCACCCATATCGTACCTATAACATACAAGGGGTACCCACCATTTGTAATCTAGGCGGCAACTTAGACCTGATCACTGTCAAACATACGACTAAAAGGACCAACTTGTATCCAATTATACAAGTGGTACCCTAGAACCGTACCCTTGGAAGAATAGAATCATATAGGATATACATAGGATATCATACGGTTTGTTGCTATACTTCTACTACCCTAACATATGACTACAATGATGTCCATTCATACCTTAACTGAAACCAACTAAACCACACTAATCATAATACAAGTTGAGGACCCTAAGTCATACCTACATCATATTCCATCTACCCCCAAAGTTGTATGATGTCCAAAAGCTTAAACTCAAATTTTTTTTTCTAACAGTCAAAACTAGGGTGTTTCAATTCTCCCCCACTTGGATCATTCGTCCTCAAAAGCAAGCACAAGCATGATTTAAAACAAAAGATATTAAGATTAACACATTCCTAAAGAATGAATTTCCAAAATGGGGAACAAATATGGATACTTGTACTTCATGTCATCTTCCACCTCCCAAGTAGCTTCTTCAACCTTCATGGTTCCTATAAAGAACCTTTATCGAAACTACATCCTTTATCTGTACATGATGAGCTTGATGATCCAAGATCTCTACTGGGACAACCTTATATGATAAGAAATCTGAGATACCCAATCCTTCTAAAGGAATGGCCGATGAAGGATTACCCACACATTTTCTCAACATAGAGACATGGAAAATCGGATTAATGGATCTCAAACTAGAAGGAAACTCCAACTCATACGCAATATTTCCAGCCCTCTTCAAGGCCAAATATGAATTAAGAAACCGGGGACCGAGCTTTCCATTTTTACCAAACCATATCACTTCCTTCATAGGAGACACCATTAAGAATACCCAATTGCAGAACTTGAATGCCAACTCTCTACGCCTCACATCAACATAGAAATTTTTGCAACTTTGAGCTGTTTTCAACCCATCACAAATTACGTTCACCTTTTCCAAGTCTTGGTAAACCCAATCAGGGTCAAAAAACTTACCCTCCCAAATTTCATACCACCCAATATGAGAACGACATCTCCTACCATACAACGCCAGAAAAGTAGCCATACCTATGCTATAGTGATATCTAATATTATAAGAAAACTCTATAAGAGGCAAATGGTCGATACAACTACTACCATAGTCAACCACGCAAGTATGAAGCATATCTTCCAATATCTAAATTGTCCTTTTCGGTTGTCCATCAAACTACAGGTGGAAAGTGGTACCAAGGCACACCTTAGTCCCCAAACCTTTCTGAAACATTCGTCAAAAGTGAGATAAAAATGAATTACAACAATTTGAGATAATAGAAACAAGAGAACCATGCAACTTCACAATCTCTGCCATATATAATTTAGCATAATCCTCAATCTAATAACTAATCCTCACTGGCAATAAGTGAGCGGACTTAGTCATCCTATCCACAATGACCCAAATCAAATCACAGTGTTTTCGAGATAGGGGAAGACCGATAAAAAAATACATATTAATTACCTCCTACTTCCATTCAAACAACTCAATCTATTGAAAAATCTTTGGGTCTTATGTGATCAACTTTCACTTGTTGACACATATGCACTTAGCCACATAATTAGCTACATCTCTTTTCATATTATTCCACTAATAAAATTCTTTATGATCATGATACATCTTCGTCGAACTAGGATGTATATCATAATGAGATCGATTAGCATTGGCCAAAAACCTTTCCCTTAATCCATCAACATTAGGAACACATAACCTTCCTTGGTACTCAAGATACCATCACCACCCATCGCAAATTCAACAACCTTTTGATGACCCATATTCTCCTTAATCTTCAACAAATTAGGATATAACATTTTCTTTTCTTTTATCGTAATAACAAGATACGAATGTGATACCTGATGAAGGAGCACACCACCATTCTTAGAATTCATAAGATAAACTCCAAGACTAGCCAAACTATGAATGCACTTCACCAACTCCTTCTTATCATCGTTCATATGAGCTAGACTCCCTATGTATAATATGTTGAGAGCATTAACAACTACAATAACTTTACCTCGATGGTAATGGAGACTCATATCATAATCCTTCAGCAACTCAAACCATCTCATTTGCCTGAGAATTAACTCTTTCTGGGTAAACCCATACTATAGGCTCTTATAATCAGAAAAATGCATCATGAACCCCATAGAGTTAGTGACACCAAATCTTTAGCGCAACTACCACCACTAAAAACTCCAAGTCATGAGTAGGGTAGTTCTTCTCATGCGCTTTTAACATCCTAAAACCATAGCCCACCACCCTACCATGCTGAATCAACACACAACCAAGCCGAGCATAAGAAATATCACAATACACTACGAAGCCATCATTACCCTCGGGAAAGGTCAAACTTCAAGTTGAAGTCAACTTATCCTTGAACATGTCAAAACTACCCTCACACACATCCAAGCACAAGAACATGGCCTTATTCTGAGTCAACTTAGTCAATGGTGAAGATATAGTTAAAAAAATTCCACAAATCTCCTATAGTAGTTGGTTAAACCTTAGAAGCTCTGAATATAAATTGGAGTCGCAAATCTAGGCCACTTCTTAACTATAACATCTTTTTTTTAATCCATCATGATCCCTTCATTTGAGATAATATGACCAAAAAAAGTCACAACCTTCAACAAAAACTCACACTTAGAGAACTTGGCATACAAATACTGATCCTTCTAAGTCTGTAACATACCATGGAGGTGATCGACATAATTTGCCTCACTCTTGGAGTAAACAAAGATGTCATCAATGAAGATAATGACAAAGAAATCTAGAAACTTAAGGAAGAACCTATTCATCAAGTGCATAAATGATGCCGGAGCATTGTTTACCTTAAAAGACATAACTAGGAACTCATACTGACCATACCAGGTCCTGAAGGCAGTCTTAGGGATATCCACCTCCCTAATCTTAAGTTGATGATAACCTGACCTAAGATCAATCTTGGAGAAACACTTTGTACCTTGAAACTGATAAAATAAATCATCAATTGTGGGATAAGGAAATTTATTCATTACATTTACTTTATTTAGCTGAGGGTAATCATTACAAATCCAAAGAGAACCATCATTTTTACACAAAAACAAAACAGGAGCGCCCTAAAGAGACACAATAGAATGGATAAAACCTTTATCTAAGTGATCCTTCAATTGCTCCTTAAGCTTCTTCAACTAAGACAGAGCCATTATATAAGGAGGGCTAGAAATAGGATTAGTGTCCAAAATAATATCAATCCCAAAATTAATTCCCTATCGGGAGGGACACTATGAAGATTATCAGGGAACACCTCAGGAAACTTATTAACTACAGGGATGGATTCTAAAGAAGGACCTTCTGAGCTAGAATCTTTGACATGGACCAAATTATACAACCACCCTCTAGAAATCATCTTCAATCTCTGAGAAATATGATGAAACTTTCTTTAGGAACTAACGAATCCTGTTCCCATACAATGACCAGATAAATAGGGAATTTAACTATGACCATACAAGTTTGACAATCTACGAAAACATAGCATGAGTGTAACTAATCCATCCTAATATGATATCAAAGTCATCCTATCCAACTATATCAAATCCACAAGATTTCTCTACTGCTAAAGGATGCCACACACACCCTATAAACATTACTAGCAATCATATAGTCACCAATTAGGATAGATATAGAAAAAGGATCAAAAATAAACTCAGGACCAAAACCAAAATGCACAACCACAAATAAGGTCACATAAGAAAGAGTGGACCCCAGATCAAGTAAACACTACACATCATGAGAGGATAGTTTCAACATACCAGTAACAACATCGGGGGATGCATCAGAATCTTTATGACATGCAAGAGCATATAAGATATTCTGGCTAGTGTCGGTACCAAATACAAAAATAAAGGTATAAGTAGAACCCTTTTGGCACAGGAGCAGATGAAGATCCAATAGGAACCTTGTTAGCGCAGAATTCATTATTAATTACAATTATACGATATATGAACAACCGTACCATAATAAAAACATATGTTCTTTCCCTTCTCATATAACCCATGGTACGACCACCAACAAAATCTACAAGAAGGTTGGGACAGAGCCGACTGAGCCCTACTACCCTAATATTAGGCACCCTATGCTCAAAAACCACTATCATGTTAAGACCGATGATCAACCAATGGCTTTGGGTAATGAGCACTAGCCATGGAGAAAGATTCAAAACTCCCCCACTTTGTTTTTATCCACTTACCACCATCTTTACCACGTTGCTAAGAAGGCCTAAATTTTTTCCCTACCTCTTACTAAACTCAGCCTACTTTTTTTCTTCCTCTATCTGCTGGATATACATAAAAAATCTAGAGATATCTATGTCCTTGATCAAGAATGCAACCATACTCTCAAGGTTTAACTTATAACACAATGCTAATTTGAACTTACGTGTTCTATCCCTCATGCTAGAGACCAACTCAGGAGCATACCTATACAACTAATGAAATTTCAAGGCATACTCCTTGACAGTGATCCTATCTTACCTTAGATTGAAATAATCTTCCTCTATCACTTTCCGCAACTCCTGAGAAAAGAAGCAGACTTGAAATACACTAGAGAAATCCTCTAACAAGGCAAAACTAGCATCCTCCCCCTTAACTGCTCCCACTCCTCATACTACTGGATCACCATATCTTTTAATTAATAGGCAGCAAACTCAAAACCTTCAATCTCTGAAGTATGCATAATTTGAAAGATCTTTTCTATATCATTAATAAAACTTTAAGGATGCTCCTCAACCTTCATAGCAGTAAACATAGGAGGATGAAAACTCATAAATAAGACAACTTTTGTGGCCTTAAAAGATGGAGTAACAGGAATACCATGTTTAAAATGAGAAGCTTCCAGCTAAGTTAATAGATTAATGGAGCAACAAAATTTAGCATTAGTAGCATCCCTTAAGGCGATTGAGTGTGACTGTTGCCCTCAGGAGCAGGACTAGTAGGGACAAGTAAAACCCCATTAGGATAGTAAATTATAGTGACCCTTGACCTAGTATGTACTCCAAAAGTAGAGTGCGTCTTATTAGCATTGTCCCCAATTGGGATAGAAGAGTTTTCATAAACATCAGATCTTTTTGGAGGCATGATCTAAAAGAAGAGAAAATAGAAATTAGAAGAACCTAAGACCCTAAATTTTATAGCTCAAAACAAAAAAATAAGAAGGTGAAACATTTCGAAATGTCTCATAGCCTCTATATTATAAATATGGCATGCTACAAACCCAAAAAAGAGAATATACTTGACATAGCTTTTTGGACACCTAACTGACCATCAACATAGGCTCTGATGCAAATTTGTCATGACCCGAACCTGAGCATTGTCATAATGGGCATCCCAAGTCCAAAAAGAACTAGAGATCACCATCGATGCCCAACTCAACTAATCAAAAAAGGCAAATCAATAACTAAATCCATAATAATTCAGTAATATACCCAAGTCCACAGTTTGTTCATACAAAGCCTCAAAAATAAAATAAGAATATTTGTTCGGGATGTGCCCCTGGCCATAGCCAAAACCAATATCCAAGTCTGAATAATAAATGCAAAAAAACTCAAATCAATAAATGAATTCTTCTGGAGTATAAAAGCTTACCACTTAACACAACTTATCCCCGAATCATAGTCAGTGAGTACGAGGGGTGATAGTTTGATTGGTACCTTCATCATATGAAGATAGAATGTCGAAGACCGTTAGTAGTTGGAGCTCTTGCATCTAACTCAAGGATAAGGATAAACTAATGCCAACAACTCAAAACCAATCAAACAATGCATAAAACCAATGCAATATGTACATATACATATAAATATATATATACCTTGCTGGGATAGAGAATAAGATTAGCATGAACTTTGAAATAATTAACTTGGATTATGTAGCGTAACCGTCACAATATAAGTCACTCACAAGATATATGGGCCCAACTCTCCCCTAGATAGAAGAGCTCCAGTACGTGTAGATGCATGAACCCGAGAATATCCATAACTGTATATACCTATTTGGGGGACTAAAAACTTCTGATATAATTAAGGTGACCTAATTACCAATACATGTATTATGGGGGACTAGAACCTCCCATTTATATATTCATTTTGAGGACTCAAATGCCCTGGTCATGTAGACACCTATACTAGCTAGTGAGGTTTCTAGTGTTAGTCATTCAGACTCCGCTTTCACGACCCTGCTAAATATCCCATTTTTAATCCCAATTTAAAACCATAATTTCACATGCACAACCACTAAGCCAATTACTTACAAAGAGAACTTCGTTGTTATCATCATACTAGCACCACTTGCAAGCGTACAACATGCTATAACGATTATTATTTGACTTTGTGACTCGAACCCATTGTCTATACAAAGACATCATTTCAATTCAATATTTAGGGACTCAAACTCAATTTTCTAGTAAAGACATAAATCAATTTAATGTTTAAGTACTCAAACCCTTTTTACCAATCGAACCACCAAGGTTACCATTTAAATCATCACATGGCCAACACGACCTTCCCAAAAACACTTACAAACCATTCATATTCATTAGGCCAAAGCCTTAATTTAAAACATTATTTAATATATGACCAGTTTATTCTTAGAATTTTCACAAACACCATTAGGGCATACCATTACCAAGACCAAAACCAAAGTGAAAAACATCAACAAAAACATGTATAAAACCAATTTGAACCAAGAGTAAATAATACTCTATAATATACAACAACATCCGCAATGGTGGTTTTCAAAACCACTATTAATGAGTAAGTTTCAATGTTTAAAGCATATGATATTTGAGAACTAACAATGAGGGAAGAGTCACATGCCTTATTCATGAAGATTCATGAAGGAAATTTGAATCTTGAGCCTCTAAATGAAGAACTTGTAGAAACCCTATTCCAGTATTTAAGAGAGAGTTTAGTGTGTGTTTATCGAGTATTTTGATATCTAAAAGTATGTTTTGAGAGGCCACAATATGTTTTAAGATATGGCTACTTAAGGGTTTTGGGGTGAGAAATATTTGAAATGCCCTCAGCCTAAAATCTATAAATGGTGTATAGTAGGGTACGACTACACAACCCAAATCATACCCAAAACATACGAGTGGTACCAACCACTTATACCATAGGCAGTAACTTGGACCCAAAAACTATCAAACATATGACCATAAGGACCAACTCCCATCCAATTATACGAGTGGTACCCTAGAACCGTACCCTAGGAAGAAAAGAATCATCTATGCTTGATATAGGGCATCATACAATTTGGCATCATACTTTTCATACCCTAACATGCCACTTGTATGATGTCTATTTGTACCTTGGATAGAAACCAACCAAATCACATTGATCATAAACGAGTTAAGGACCCTAAGTTGTACCCACAATATACGACAATTACCCTTTAGTTGCATGATTTCTAGAATCATAAATTTAAGAAATTTTCTAAGGGTCAAAACTAAGATGTTTCAATTAGGTGAGCCTGTCATCTCTAAAGTTCATTGTTAATACCTTAAAAATTATGAATCCAATATTATGTGTTTGAAATAAGAAATATTCTTGTAGATAGATAAATCGTGATTAGAGTATGTGATGTCATAATTTAAAAGACTAAAGTCAAGTCTGCTATATTCTAGGAATTAAGATGTGTCAACGTATATGACTCAAGCTAGAATTATAGGTTGAATAGAGCCGAAAGGATAAAATAAACAACTAAAGGAATAGGGCTTGGAACTTAGTCAAAAAATGAATGTAAGGTTTACTAGTTAATGACTGAATTTATCAATTTCAACAAGAATAAAATAGGGATTGGTGAGTAAAATAGATGTGTTAAATTAGAACATATATATAGATTTTGCTGGAATATGCATTCCTAAAATGGATAATTGATTGATTCTGCTTCGAACATGTTGTAATTGATGAGCATGCTTTGATAAAGCCTATATTACAAGCTGTGTAAATTGTCTTTGACTTAATTATGATTTCATTGGTTAGTGAATATGTATTATTTGCATCCAAGCCCACACACTAGTTACGTTATCCACTAACTAGGAAAATGGCCTTTTACAAGCAATGTATCGATCCCATAGGAACTTGTTTCAAGAAACTATCAAATTTTAGTTCAGATATCAAGGTTAATCAAGTGATAAAGTAACCAAAGAGTTTGAGAGTTATAAACTGCGAATAAAGTAAACAATATGGTAAATTAAAGGTTATTAAGCAATAATGGGGAGAAACCTAGGGTTACGACAGTATGAACAGTCATACTAAGCTATATAACTTTTTTAGTTTGGTTAGTTATCTTAGTTGTTGGTTCCTAGATTTCATATTAAGACCAAGTCCTTCTGAATCTCTAATCAACTATCCAACTTAGCCCCACAACTACATCACTGAGCAAGGATGTGGGAACTAAGAAAAATGCATTCATATTCCATCCCATAATTGAACCAAAAAGCTAACTTAGGCATATTAGTATACAAAATACAAATCATAACATTATTCAATTGAGAGATTATAATCCTATTCCATCGACCCCATGTTAAATTCTAAAGTTCCTTCTTTCGCGCTAAGGATAGAATTTAGCATGTATTCTAACCATTGTGAATCCTTAATATAGTTAATACAATGGTAAATAAACAAACAACATTTATAAAAACTAGAACCAATTCAATTCTTAGCAAGGGTAATCAAGTTCTTGGCCTTAACCCTGAAAAAGGGTATTTAGCCACTCATGGACATACATGTAATCACAATAGATGAATCCATGATATAATCAAAGAATAAACTAAAGCTAAAGAGTAAAAACACTAATTGAATACTTTTCCATCATATGTTAAATCCGCAATGTCATCCAAGGTGAATATCAAAGAATAGGAGTGTCCTATTTATACTAGGTCAACATTGGCTGATTTAGACTAGCGCATCCGTGCCACGACCTTATCGCAGTGTCTAGGCTGTGTATAACACTGATATCACATATAGTTACTAAAATTTACATTTCACAGTGAATATAAGGTCATTATAGTCCCTTATAATGATGCCTATGGTCTGCGCCACGCCAATGAGTCCCAAAATTCAATATTTGGCAACGTTATCTCTATGCATTTGTCCTTCATGTCCAAGCTTTGTGGTGACTTTTAATCTTGTTTTCCAGCTATTATATCATAAAATTATAATCTTGGTTAGTTAAAAAAGCATCATATAACATAAAAGAACAAAAATTAGAGCTCAAAATAGCAAAAAATCCAAAACATTGAACTAGAAAGGAACATAGCCCCTAAGGATACTAGTTTTCTCGTTTGACTTTTAACATTATATTTTGACTCAAAAATCATTGTAAATACACCTTGGACGTTGTAATTACACAAATTAAAACTTTGAGGATCGTTTACACAATAATAACTCAGAATCACATGAGAAGTCCTCAAAACTAGGCTTATTAAGGCCGTATAACAACACTTAGGTGCATAAATACACCTAAGATCATCATCCCACGCTTAAAGATTTTGTTAATCCTTTAAAAAATACTTACTTTAAGGATCATATACAATAAAGAGTCCACACTACTACAAACAAGAAACATAATCTAGACTACAATAAAAACACAGATAGCAAGTTTCACAACCAAGCATGTCATATACAATTGAAGGCTTAAGAATACAACTTCAAAATATCATAACCCCAAGATGTAAGTAACCAAGTTGGTAAAACTCATGCATATTAATTAATAAAAGAGATCATATGGGTCACCCAAGTATCAACAAGTATGTGTTCTTACCATAAGAAAGTTACCCAAGTTCAATCACATAGATGCAATTGATCATATCAATGGGTGTAAGAATCAAATCACGCCAACTCTAACAAGGAATTCACAAGTTACACAAGATGAAGAATAGGCTTTCCCTTAGAGCAATAGTACACTAATGTAAGAATGTTAAGGATGAGGATCAAATTGGAATTTTAGGATTTTAATGTAGGCTAAGGGAAGGGTAGGAACCATTTTGGCCAGGAATAGTAATTATCTTCTCTAAGTGCTTTAATTCATCACACTTGTAAATTAAACTCTTCGCTAACAACCTAAATTTTATCCACTTTTACTTTCGTAAATCTCTTTCTATTTTGGCCCATCATATTAAGCTAGTCATATAAAATGTGGAGGGAGTATTTATCAATAACTCATTATTAAATTTAATACAAATTTTTATCTTCTTCATTACAACACCTCCCAACCACAAAACAACCCTTTTTTTTAATACCAACAACTACTTTTGGGGTGCTTCACTTTAACCTTTTTCTTACTTATTTTCTTACTCCTTACCAAAATTAATTTTTAACTAAAGCACATAGGAGATCAGGATCAATTTATGTTAAATCAAAGAAGGGGAACTAGATACATAAGCGGCTAACAAAGAATATAATTTGAAGGCTCAACAGTGCTAACTAAGATTATTCTCAATGGTATATCAAAGAGGGTATAGAATATAGTTATCAACGAATTGCTTATATCAGCTACTAAACACATTATTTATTTCTCTTTGCACACACATGCAATGTAATTTTTAGATGTTAAAATGGAACATGGAATAAGAAAAAATCTCACTCACACATAACACATGCTCAAATCAAGTAGAATCATCATAGACTCTCAACCAAGCTATCACACAAATTAAACATAGAGCCAACAATGTACAATAGTCATAAAAAAGAGCCCAGGTGTCTTAAAAATAGTCATTCAATACAATCAACATGATTTTGCATGTAAGATTACTTGTGTCATATAATAATAAATAGCACCACCAAGGACATCTCACTTAAATTACAAAAAAATTAAAATTTACTCTTGAAAAGAAAAAGAGATACTAGGTTCAGAAGGCTCTACCTTGGAAAAGAACTAAAAAGAACAACCATTGGTTGGGTGAAGTGTGCACCTCCTAGACTGTCATAAAAAATTAAAATCTAACAAACAAAAATATTTTTGTATTTTTAAAAAAATTTACTCAAAACTAGAAAACAACTAAGAAATAAGACCTTATAACATCACTTCATTCGAATCCATGGGAATTTCCCCACTCCACACTTAAATACTTACTTTGTCCCTAAAGTAAAATTAAAAGTAGAGATAGAAATACTCCATTAGGGCTTGTGGCCTAGATAGTAGCATCTTCACATATATTAGGTCAAGTGGACCCCATACCTATTCTTTGTACATTTTCCTATCTCAAGTTTTTGGTACTGAGACTTCCCATCAACCTATGACTAAACAAAAACAAAACTACATGAAGTAAAAACTAAAATTCAAAAATAAAGCACCGACCTTAACTTGGGTTTTCTCCCAAGTAGCGCCTGATTTAGTGTCGCAAAACAACCCATATTATTACATCTCAACCTTTTTTCGTTATCCTATTCCTCCTACTCGGAGGTCATATTCACAATATTTTTTGACCACTTGAGTGTGCACTTTCAAGTTATTCATTCTTCACATCAATAGCCTTTTCAGGCTCTTTTTTTTAACTTCACTCGTTTAGGCATAACGGGTCTTAGGCAACTTCATAAGATAGTTTGAAAAGGTCTTTTATGGTGCACTCTCCACCACCCCATACTTATCCACTTTTATGGAAATTATCACGAACAAGTATTTATAATATAAGGGTGGATTTAGCAGTTTGTAAATTTTGAAAACTACTCTACAATCATGCAATTTTATTTTGAGAGTGCCATCTCTTGTATCACTCAATGCTCTACCCATTGCCAAGAATTGATATCCGAAAATAATTGGCACCTTATATCTGCATCATAATCAAGAACAATAAAGTCAACATTGATAATAAACTTAACAACCATAATGAGTACATCCTTAATAATCCTTTCAGGTTAAATTCTGGTTTGGTCTCTCATCTTGAGCACCACTGAGCATGGTCTTAATTTACCTAAACCCAGATCATTGAACAATGAGGGGGCATCAAGTTTATGCTTTTCCCTAAGTCACTCAAATTATGGACCATATCACTATCACTAATTTGTATGGGGAGGGAGAAACTTTCTTGGTCCTTTCTCTTCTTAGGAATTTTACTCATCACTAAAGAACTGCACTCCTCAGTAATTGCCACCATCTCAATGTCCCACATCTATATTTTATTTGTCACCATATCCTTCATGTAATTAGCATTCTTAGGCATACCCTACAAAACATCTAAAAGATGAAATTAATATGAAGTTCTCTAAACGTGTCAAAGAACTTCTTAAAATAAGCATCCTCCTAGGCTTTCTTAAACATCTGAGGAAATAGTAGTGATGGTCTTTCAAGTGAACTCCCAACAACCTTTACTTTTAGGTACTCAAACATCCATAAATTTTTAGTATCTCTACTTGTATCCTATTTAGGAACCAACTCAACCTATACCTCAAAAATTTTATTTGGACTTCTTTAACTAAGATCCTTTCTACTCCTCAAGGTAGTTATAATAACTTTCTTTAGATTCTCTATATAAATTGGCAATCCACCTTTGTGCCTAGTATTCCATGCCTAAACTACTTTCCCAATTGCTACTCTAACTTCTTTTGATCCACTTGTTAATTTTTTATTTAAGAAACCATATTTTCTTGCTTGGCCAAGAATATTTTAAAAGGCTCATCAATGTTACTGGCCTATGTGTTGTGCTGCTACTAGAATTACTGATTCTAATTGTAACCCCATGAGCTGTTAGGCTGAGCCAACCACTTGTTCTTATTGGAATTCTCATAAGTTTGAATCTGTGCATTACCTACAAAGTCACAAACTAAGGATTTTCACCACACATGTCTGTAGAATGGCCATTGTTGCAATAAATTTCATACCAAAATAGGGTCTGATAAACAACATCCACTTAAGCCAAGGACTGATTCACACCCATTTTGCTAAATAGCTTCTTTTGCATGAATTTAAGGGATTAGGCAAAGAAAGACTACTTTTCTCTTAAATTGGTGTTAGCATTGCTTGGGTTTGGGATATGGTTCAACCAAATCCTTGTCCCTTGCTAGGGTACTAGCTTTTCAAATATGTTCCTAAAAATTCAGAAGCAAAGATCAACTAATTAGCACTTAAGAAAGCAAAATACAAAACTAAAAATAAGATGGTTGCCAATTTAAAAGTCTCCTAAAGTGGTGCAGAAAAGTTGTTGTGCTCAAGTGCATACAGAAGTGTTGAAACACTTTGTCTTTGAACCCTTAGGATATTTGCCCAAGTATGAAAGTCTGGGTATGGTATGATGAGCCTACCTCTTGTATGCTAAGGTACGAGTAGTACCCACCCTAATGTATGATGATCAATTTAGGTTGATAGCATTCTGTTCAAGGTATGATTTAGCATTATACCAATCTTATGATGGTGTACTAGTCATAAGATGCAAAGTTGTATGATTTTTTAAGACTTGTCAAAAGTATTCCACCTATGGTACGGATTGTAAGGTACTCATGACTTAGGGTACGACTTAGGCATGAGGGATCATATGTTTTTAAGTATGTGGTCCAAGGAGGTGTCTAGTGTACGAGTTAGGGTACGACTCGTACCCTAAGGTACGGGTCAAAGGGGTGAGTCATACCTTTCTGGGTGCAATATTCAGCTTTTAAGTTGAGGATATTTAGACTTTCCCAACCCTAAACCCTTGTATACCAAAACTTATAACATTTTTTGCCCTTCATTCATCATTTAGACAACATCAAAACAATCCAAAACACTCTCTAAACTTCTTCAACAAAGATTAGAGGCTAGGGTTTCAAGAGTATTCAACTAAAGGCTAAAGAAGGTCAAAAATCTTTCAATGAATCATAAGGCATGTGACTCTTCCTTTATTGTTATTTCTCAAATATCATGTGTTTTAAACATTGATTAAGAATAGTAAATGGTTGTTTTGAAATCAAATATTGAGGTTTTAGATGAATAATGATGAGTATTGTTTACTCTTGGTTAAGCTAGAGTTTATACATGTTTTTGGTGATGGTTTGCACACGTGGGTGCTCTTTGATTGTTGTTTAATAAATGGGTCATGAGTAACCCTAAGATGATGAATTTTACTTTGATTTTTGTCTAGGAAAAGGTATGCCCTCAAGGTGTTTATGAAAATATCTAAGAGAAATAACTAGTTACATATAAAAGGTGTTTTGTACAAAGGCAATTATTTAATGAGTAACAGTGTTTGGTAAATGACCTTGTAAAGTCTTTGTTGTCCATGTAATGTGTCAAATGATAACCTTAGTTGTTAGATTATTTAAAAAGGGTTTACATCCCTAAGCATGAAATAGAATTATGTTTGAATTAAATCTTGGTGTAAGAATGCTAATGAAGAATAAAAGGTTTCATAAAGGTCTTGACGAACATAATCTGACATAAATGGTACTTGAAACTAAGGTGTTGTTGTATTAAAGTAATTTATTGATAAATGGTTCATAAAGATGTTGTGGTTATATATGGTATGGAATTATAGCCTTGATGTCGTGAATTGTCTAAGTGGGTTAGAGTCCCCAAATATGAACTATGTGAATGTACATGCATGGTCAAAGTTTTAGTGTCATAATGTTGACTAGTAATGGACACGACGACATGTAGTTAGGGTCTTCTTGGTTAACAAGATGGCTTGTGGTTAGAGTCCACTTGTCCAATGGAACGACTTGTGTTTAGAGTCCACTTGCTCAATAAGGCAACTTGGCATTAGAGTCCTCTTTCTTAATATAATTTTGGAGTTTTCAAACTCCCTAATCTATGTAAGTGGGAGGTTTAGGTCCTTTATTTCATGGATAATAATTGGGTCCTTTGAAATACGTGCTAAGGACTTGTTTCTTTTCCCGACACTTGATGTATCTAAATATAGTCATGCATTTATTTGTATATAAATGTGGTTCCTTATTATGGTTTGAAATTTTGTGAATAATGGCATTATTTTATCCTTACCATTGAGTTACATGCTGGCACTTCAATTATTAATCGTCTCCAGACGCTCTGTGCCTGCGTGACCCAAGGGCCAGAGATTTTTATTATATTCTTTTACATTGACCAGGTGTTCAAGCGGTTCTAGTGTTGACATTGAAGTTGTGAGCTTTCATACTTCTTAAGGCATACATTTCATGATCTTTATATTTTATTTTAATAGAATTTTTTTAGACTTAGTTTTGGGTATTGGTTAGGTTGAGCTAATCGGGTGATCTCCTATCCCTTTTTAGCTCGATATTCCTTTTACAATAAGGCCTTAATTTGGGTCATGTTAAGTTGGTATCGGAGGCTAGGTCTATGGTCAGTTGGGTGTCCATAAAGCTATGTCAATCACAGTCTCTTTTATTGGTGTGCAACACACCATACTTATAAGAGAGAGAATACGAGACATTTAGAAATTTTTTACTTTTTTGTTGTCTTATTTTGAGCTATAGATTTCTCTAATTTCCATTTGCTGATTTTCTAATCATGTCTCCTCATCGATCTGAAGCTCACAGAATCTTTTTTGTCCTAACTGGGGACTATGTTTATTGAACTCGCTCTACTTACGAAGTGCATACTCGGTCAAGGGTTCAGGTTTTTGATGGTCCAGGAGTTCCAACGGTTCCCACCAATTTTCTTATAGTTCCACAGGCTAACATGACAAATGTTGAGTTTCGTTAGTCGATTCATATAATTGCTCAATTGGTAGCTTTTAAGGCAGAGTATGGTGCATATACTACACTATCTTTTATGGCCACAAGGGTTGGCCAGTTTATGAGGTTGAGTCCTCCGGCCTTTTTATCGTTGTTAAGGAAGAAAAAGATCCCTAAATTTTTTTGATGAGATGGAAAAGACCTTTGGTGTGGAGTTTGCATCTTATAGGTTGAAGGATGTGGCGTACCACTAGGATGAGTAGTGGGAATGGACAAGGGGTGATATTGATGAGTCATCTTTGTGGGAGGATTTCACTAATGCTTTTCTAGATCGCTTAATTTCTCTAAAGTTGGGAGAAGAAAAGGTAGAGGAGTTTGTTAGTCTTACGTAAGGAAAAATGTTAGTCAAGAAGTATTCCATGATGTTTCACCAATTGTCTAGGTATGCTCTGGAGATAGTTTCATATATTAGGGATTGAGTGAGTTGGTCTTTAAAAGTAAGGCAACTTTGTCGATCTAAGACATGGACATTTCTAGGTTGGTTGTGTTTATGCAACACATGGAGGATGAGAAATATTAACATGTTAAGATTGATGAGATGAAGAGTAGTAGGTCTCAATTTTTTGACCAAAGTGGAGGCAAACAGTTTAGTGGTAAGTTATAATACCTCGTGTTTCCCTAGCATAATTTAAGCCCAAATATATGAGCATTCATAAATATAAAAATTTTGTAATGCCCTTATTTTTCAGTTTAGAGCCTGCTATTGCATAGGAAATTCAATTAGCTTTCCAATGATGTAAATTTTGCCCAAACATGATAACCGGGTATGAAATTATAGCGATTTAAGTTTCAATAAGTAAACACCATCATTTTGGTCACTTATGCATCGCAGAATCATTCTAAATGATAATTTTCAATTTCCAGTAAGGGACCGCGATATTGGCACATCGCACAAAGGACCCAGGTCATATTTGTCAATTTCTAGTGAGCCTAGGCGATAAGGGCGCATCACCGAGATGGCCAAAATGGTATTTCAAAGGCTTAACACGATAGCTCCATATCACGCAAAGCTTCCAGGTCCCAGTTTTCAATTTCCAGTGAGGCTCCACAATCCTGGCGTGTCTCGCCAGAGCCTCAAATCAGGATTTTTAGTTTTTCAGTTCCACATTTTTAATTTCCAAGGGGTTGTTTGGTCATTTTCCAAAGCCCTAAACTCGTCCTAAACACAAATTAAAGACTAATAGGGCATCATATGCCAATTATTCACAAATTTCTCAAAAGGGTATCCATTCTTTTCAAGAGCACAAATATCTTAGCTCTCAAATTCAAGGCCAAATCTCAAGAACTAACCATCAATCCCATCAAATTCTTTAACCCAGGTATGTTAGATGTCCATTCATGTTCCTTTAACCCATAGAGTACAAGTACCTGATTTTAATTACGAATTTATAATATTTATAAGTTATTTTGATTTTTAACTATGATTTCACCTATGAATCTCCAAGAAATATGATTTTACACCATGTATAAATGAAATTATTTTTGTCAATCAATTCCCATGTTTTAATGCTACGATTTTTGAATTGAATCATGATTTAGTGTTATCCATGTTGAATCCATGCTATTACTACAAGTTCCATAACATTCCCATGATTTAATTAAACTAAGAACTACAAGTGTTTGATTAAATGCCTACAAGAATGAGTATTTGATAAAGGTCTTCCACGTTAAGTCCTCTAAGCTTAATGTTGTGTTACTATTTTTTCTTTTGAGTACTGGGGGTATTGAATACTCGAAAACCATAGCTATTCTACTTAGTCTTGTCCCAATATCTTAAGAATTACTTCAAATTATATGTATGAGCATTATTAGAACAATCAGTTAAACTCAGAATAGTCAGTAACTCAGTGTCATTCATTAGGAGTAGGATTTAGCATCGAGTGAGTATAGGGATGGTGGCTTCTCCATCAGATTGGCAGAGTCGCTAGTAGCAGTCCCTATACTCCAGAACTACGTAGTCAACATAGGATATGAGAAGTCACCCATCAGTATAGTCTTGACTATCTTGTAGGGGTCGCCTATAAGATTAGGCTTGACACCCTTCGTCCTTGGGGACAATATAGTATACCAAACTAGTTATCCACATAGCCAGTGTTAGTACCCGTGGCATGGTATAAACACCATTCCAACTAGCGTTACTGGTTTGACCCCAATTAGCTCAGATTGGGGAATGTCGGTCAGATGATAGCTCCCACAACCTCAGTCCAATAATTAGATCAGTAGTTTAGTCTCAGTGTTGTTTGACTAAGGCATACAAATATTAGTTATTTCAGTATTTTAGTTTATAGACTTCTATTTAGTTCATGTTATAAGCTTGGTATGCATCCCCCGTATCTACAGATTTCACGTACCTTTAGTATTTATAGACTTTCATGCATACACAGTATTTATAAATTTCATATATTTCCAATATCTATAGATTTCATGCTCTGTATTCAGAATTTCATGTTTTACATGTATATTCAGATATTGTTATTCCTATTCATGAAACCATGCATGTCAGCCTATCTTATTTAGCATATCAGTACATTCAAAGTACTGATCGCATTTCTTTCTTTTGCGCTATGATGTATTTAAAAGAGGTTTTGATACTAAGTTCCCGAATCGCGCTTAGAGTTTTTAGACTCTCAGTAGTAGCAGTGGTTAGTCCTTATATTTTGAGGATGATTTATTTTATTTAATTCTTTCAGTCTAGTAGTTAGTTGGAGTTAGTTAGGGCTTGTCCTATCAACTCACAGTTATTCAATTTAGAGGCCCTTCAGACAATATAGTTAGTTATTCAGTATTCAGACTTTAATTGACATGATAATTAGTGATTAAATTTATCTCAGATTTCAATATTTATTCAGACTCAGATAGTTATATCTTTAGATTTATAATTTAGTACTTATTCCATTATTAAAATACTATGGCATATCAGTCATTCTTTTGCATTTATTATTGTATTATTTAGTGCTCACAGTAGGTACCAGCTCATGGGTTCGCTTATGGTCCCTCTGTACTATAAGCATCGTGTGATGCCCAGGGTGTACTTTTGGGGTTTTACAAACTTGGTATCATAGCCTAAGGTTTTAAAGTGTCCTAAGAAGTCTTAAAGCTTCGTCAATAAAGTTTTGTGCATAGATGTGTAGCACGCCACCGCAGGAGACTACAAGGCAGTTAGGAAAAAATTTCACTTCTTTCAATATTCATGTCATGCGAGTGAGCATGAGCTTAAGTTTAATTCTCAGTCTAATCCATTTCTTCCTTTCGTTTACAGAATATGCCTACCAAAAAGAATAATAAAAGAGGTGCAAGAAACTAGCCAGCACCTCCGCTCATCCAGGCAGATCCTCTTGATAAGAAGGTCTCTCATGCAGAATTTAGGGCTGCGTTAACCACTCTAGCAAATTCTATAGAAGCTCAGAATGAACTGCCAGTTGTTGTTTCAGCCTACCCAGTGGCCAATACTGCTACAACTAAAATTTGGGACTTCACCCGAATGAATCCTCCTTCCTTCACGGGATCCAAGTCTGAAGAGGATCCATAAGAATTCTTAAATATAGTTCAAAAGGTAACAGATGCTATGGGGGTGACATCCAGTAAGAGTGTTAAGTTAGCTGCATATTAGTTGTAGGATTTAGCCCATACTGAGTTTAAGCAGTTGAAGGTTGATAGGTGTGTTGATGTTGGGCTAGTAGAATGAGAAGAGTTTGCCATAGCTTTTTTAGACAGATTCTTCCATTGGAGTTGAAAGAGACCAAGGTGTTATAATTTATTAATTTAAGGTACAGATGCATGAGCGTGAAAGAGTATTCCATTAAGTTTACCCAGTTAGGTAGGTATGCTCCTTATGTAGTAGCTAATAAAAAATCCAAGATAAGCAAATTTGTGTCTGGTTTTTCTAATAGTATGGTCAAGGAGTGCAGGAATGCAATACTGATTAAGGAGATGGACTTTTCTAGGTTGATGATCCATGCTCAACAAATTGATGAGAAAAAGATTAACGAGAGGGAGAGATAAAACAAAAATGTTAGGATGGGTAGTTTTAATTTTAGCCAGCCAAGGTCAGAAGGTGGTCACTGTCCTCAGTTTGATCAAAGTTCTTTAGCCCTAGCTCCCACTTCAGCCAATGCCCTAGTACCTAAATTCAAAAATGTTAACAAGGATAGAGGACCAGGCCTTAATCACCAAGGTAGTGTTAATAGTACTTGTATGAACTCTCTAAGTCAGAAATATAGCAGAAACCATGAGAGAGAGTGTAGAGCAGATAGTGATGTGTGCTTCAGGTATGGAAAGCTAGGCCATCGAATTTGGGAAGGTTGGTTATTTGCTTAAAAAAGTAGGGATTTGCTCTAACAGGGCCAGTCCCATCAGTCATCAGTTCCATCCGATCGCTCGAATCAGCTGGGTGCCGCTTCTAGTGCCACCAGTGGTTTGTGTTCGAACAGATTATATGCTCTTCTGTCCCGCCAAGATCAGGAAAGTTCTCCTAAAGTAGTTACTTGTACGTTACAGGTCTTTTACTTACATGTTTATGCTTTACTAGACCCTAAAGGTTCTCTTTATTTTCTAACTCCATTTATAACCGTCAATTTCAAAATCAGTCCCAAAACTCTAGCAAAGCCCTTTTCAGTGTCTATCCCAGTAGGTGTTTCCATTGTAGGCAAGAAGGTATACAGAAAATATTCGGTTATAATATCACATAAAGTTACCTCAGTTGACCTTGTGGAGTTAGAGATGACAGTTTTTGAAGTCATTCTCAGCTTGGATTGGCTGTACCCATTCCATTTCTCAGTTGATTATAGAAACAGAATAGTTCATTTTCAGTTCCAAAATGAGCCAATCCTTGAATGGAGGGTTAGTACCACAATACTTAAGTTCAGTTGATTTCATATCCTAAAGCGAGAAAGATGATATCCAAGGGGTGTATTTATTATCTTGCTCGAGTTAAAGAGTCAAATTCAGTGACTCCAACCCTTGAGTCAATTTCAGTAGCCAGGGAATTTCCAAATGTGTTCCCTGATGATCTTTCGAAGTTCCTTTTGAGAGGGAAATAGACTTTGGAATAGACCTTCTTCAAGACACTCAACCTATATCTATTTTGCCATACAGAATGGCTCCTGTTGAGCTCAAAAAATTGAAAGAACATTTGAAGAATCTCCTAGATAAGGGATTCATCAAGACTAGCATCTTCCCGTGGGATGCCCCAGTTCTATTCATGCAAAAGAAAGACGGTTCTCTATAATATGCATAGAGTACCGTCAGTTGAACAAATTCACAGTTAAGAATAAATATCTATTTCCTAGAATCGATGGCTTGTTTGACCAACTTCAGGGTGTCAGCTACTTTTCCAATATAGATCTCAGATCAGGCTATCATCAACTCAAGGTCAGGGAATGTGACATTCTGAAAATAGCTTTCCAAACTTAGTATGGTCACTTCAAATTTCTAGTCATGTCCTTTGGTCTCACGAATGCCCCAGTAGCCTTCATTGACTTTATGAACCGAGTGTTCAGCAGTACTTTGACAAGTTCGTCATAGTCTTTATTGATGACATTCTTGTTTACTCCCATACCGAACATGATCATGTAAACTATCTCAGAATAGTGTTGCAGACCCTTAGAACTCACCAGTTATTCGTTAAATTCAGTAAGTGTGAATTATGGCTAAGATCACTAACTTTCCTTGACCATATTATTTCTTGTGATGGCATTAGAGTTGATCCTCAGAAGACCAAGGTGGTGAGAAATTGATCTAGACACAAATCTCTGCATCAAAGATCAGGAGGTTCTTTGGCTTGGCTGGCTATTACCTTTGGTTTTTTAAAGGGTTTTCATCTATTGCATCCCCCACGTCCAGATTGACATAGAAGAAAGTTAAGTTTCAGTTGTCAAATTCCTGAAGAAGAGTTATTAGGAGTTGAAGACTTGACTGATAACGCTCAAATTATACTCTTGAATGGGTGTAAGCGATCATTGTCAATATAAAACCCAACTAGGTTGGGGTCGAATCCCACGGGGAATATGTTGTGAACTAAAGTCGTTTAATTCACTGATAGCCTACATTTCTTGAAATGGGGGTTTTAAGTTTCACAAATAATTGCTTGTCACTTTAATTTTGATGTTTGTAACAAAGATTTTATGAAAACCAGAATTATGTTTACTAGGGCTTATGGTACATGACAGATGCTAAAGGTGACTCAAGATTTTCATCGTGAACAAGGTATATTTATTGATGATATGCACAAATGTCTCTCG
This sequence comes from Capsicum annuum, assembly GCF_002878395.1. Taxonomy (NCBI): domain Eukaryota; kingdom Viridiplantae; phylum Streptophyta; class Magnoliopsida; order Solanales; family Solanaceae; genus Capsicum; species Capsicum annuum. The sequence continues at coordinate 333,787 of NW_025893245.1, forward strand.
ACTTACATAAGCGCCTAATTTCCAAATCCTCTCGGACTTAGGGAATCACTATTCACTGCCCAGATTTTACCTTAGGTTAATCAACCTTGTTACAACGCTGATTATTAAACAAAGTATTTTTAGGTCCCTATTGATAATTCAATTCCTACTGTTTATGATTTCTTTCTCAAGTAAATCAAAGTACGTATGCCTACTGTTTGTAACCAACAGACATTAATTAAAATCTCAAAATTATTAAGAAATCCTAACACCTATTGAATCTTGAGTATTTAAAACCTTATCCTGACCTAACCCTAGATCTGATAATTCAGGTTAAAGGTGTTTAGCCACTCATGATTCAAGAAACAAGTACACAAATTGAATTCATAATTGATAAGATCAATTACAATGATAATGAAGATTAAGAAGTATAACTTGAATGGATTCACAAGGTAAACTCCCAAAATATTGGTCTAGAGAGAGAAGTATTATATGTTTCAAAATATTGATGAGTCAATGATGATGAATTCTCCCCCTCAGAAAACCGTAAAACAAAGCTTTAAATAGTTTACCCTAAATAAGGAAATAAAATAAAAGTTTCAGCTTTTCCTCGGAATTGACGACGACAACCGTGATGGCTTGTCAGGAGTCTGACGGCTTATCACGAATGTCGTCAGCTCCTCTGTACTTTTGGCTTCTATTGTCTAAATCTGACGACGATGATGATCGCTTATCAAGCTTTTGACAGCTTGTCACCAATGTCATTAAGACTTCTTCTTAGCTCCCATGTTCTGCCTAAGTCTGACGGTTTCCTTGGCGTCTTATCACCATCCTGATGGCCTATCACAGAATGTCATCATAGCTACTCTTCAACTCCCATTATCTAGTTAAGGCTGATGATGGACATGACGACTTATCACCAGGTTGATGACTTGTCATAAACACGTCATCAGCCATATTTGTCCTTTATTTTTCTTCAGAATTCAGGCTTTTTGCTTCTTTTATTGGTGGTTCCCCTTCATCTCTAGATTTACTGCAAAATCAAAGTAAACTAATCAAAAATAACTAAAGTTGCTCAAGACCTTACAACTGTTTGTCCTCAAGCAACCATAACATAACTAAGAGTAAACAGAGTACAATTTGGCAATTAACTACTCATATCAGTTCAGAGTACATTTACCATCTCCTAGGTTAGTCAAATTAAGAGCAACAGTGTCTATCATTGAAAACCACCATACAACTCAAAAAGATCAAGATATGGCAAAAATTCAGCAATAACAACCAGCACATACCCAAATCACACTATCCAAGCAAGTCAGTGATTAGCAAAATACCTAGTGTGCCCTCACAATAAAGAAATCCCTTTTTCACTCATATCATAATTCACATACATAAACACAGGGATAAATACAACTCCCTCTCAGAATGAAGTTCCAAACATTACGTGTTAAATTCCATAGGCTTGCCCTTATAGTTAGTACCCTCAGTCTTCAGACAGGTCAGTTAGGATCACTATAAGGCTTTTCTTAAACTTGTAACGTAGGTCAGGGGCTGGTAATATATTCATGGATATTTTAGATTGACTATGCCTCTTTGACACTACATTATACTCTTGGGGTTTCAACTCTCAACCTTCTTTTCATCCTCTATTTCATTGATCACACATGCTCAAGATGGATGCGGTCTTTTCAATTATCATATTATTATTTTTTTTTTCAAGAAGCTTTTTTATTTATCATTCCTTTTTATTCACCACACCCAACTTTTTATTCTTTTCTTTTATTCTTCCTCTCTTCATACTCATTTTGCATCACGCACCCCTCTGATAGCTACTCTTAACTTAGGCTGCTTTCATAAGTTAAGGTTCAAAGTATCCAAGTAGGACCAGGGCTAAAATAGGTTCATTGCGATATAAACAGGAAGGTGAGAGGTGTCGTAGAAAAAAATAGGTTAAGTAGGCTCAAATTAGGGATCAAGGGATATTATTCCCATAGGGAAAGTCATTTAGGCTAAAAGTAGACTAATCAACAAAAACGGCCTATGATCCTTTCCTAACTCCTATCCTATGACCATGGAAAGACTAACCAGGAAAGTTGTATATTCAACACAAAACAAGAACCGGGTAGGAATTCACACACACATGGCACACACGTATCTTGCATATCACTACTTATCCGGTTCATGCACTTATTTAAAAAAGGTTATTCAGTTGCTAGACTAATGCCATAAAAAGATACACTGTGGTCACAAATATATGTAATTTACACAGTAAACAATATATCATACCAATGGAGAGGTACTCAAGAGATCATAAAACAAGCTAACTGCCTCAAATACTTGTATTAGTCCTAATTATCTACAAAATATGCTACAACAATAACCTACCCTACACCCTCAACTTAAAATCAAGAATAAACTACCCTAAGGGTTAGGGTATACCTAAAATGAATCAATTTTGGGGGTCATGGGTTACCTCCCATGCAACGCATAATTTAACATCGCGGCATGACTTAGTTATCTTGACTACTCAGGCTTTGCCAAATCAACTAGTTTTTACCCCTTTACCATCATCGTAAAAGACATCAACTATTGAGAAAACACTCATCTCATGTTGTTGAGGCATGAATGAGAGTATTTTGAAGCGTTCTTCTTTATCGTTGAACCTAAACTTTAGCTCATTCAACTCCATCTCTACCAAAACTCTCCCCTTTGCAAGCAATAGCCTACCCAAGATGATGGGCACTTCAAAATCCACCTCACAATCTAAGACCACAAAATCAGCAGGAAACACAAAATTGGCTACCTTTACCAAACATCATCCAACATGCCCACAGGCTGCTTTACAGATCTATCTGGCATTACCAACTGCATATTTGTTGGGGTAGGATCTCCCAGACATAATTTCATATACATAGCCAATGGCATTAAATTTATACTGGCTCCTAGATCGCATAGTGTTTTTGTGAACTTCAGGGGGCCAATAGTACACGGGATGGTGAACATTCCCCTATATGCCTTATTCTAAACTAAAGACCTTGTAGAAATAGTGCCACAATAGAGAAGATTGTCCTTCGGCTCATGGCTAACCTCTCTCTTTTTGGTTACAAGGTCTTTCATGAACTTTGCATAGACTGGTATTTTCTCAAGTGCCTCAACCAAAGGCACATTAATTGTCAATTTCTTGAGCATTGCCATGAACTTGCTGAATTTTGCATCATCAAACTTTTTCGTCAATCATTGAAGAAAGGGAGGTAGTGGTCTAGGGATAGTTTTCAACACCACTTCCTCTTCCTTCTCCTTTTCTTTCTTCGAAACATCAATAGAATTATCCAACTTCTCATACTCCACTAGACTACTTTATTCGAGTTCATCAACAATTACCTCATAATCTACAGATTTTCCTACAGAAAGGCCATGTAACATCTTACCACTTTGAGTGGTAATCGCCCTACATAAGCCATTATTCCGCAGATTCTGAACCATATCACTAGGTAAAATACAACTTTTTCTCTGGTTCTGTGTAGCGGAAAATTTGCTCATCTGTTGTTCTGACTACTTAATTAAAGTGGAATGTGAACTAACCAACTAGCTCAGGGTAGAGAATTCACTTTTCATAGTAGTTAACCTCGAGTTGGTAGCCTCAACTCATTTCAATAACTTTTCTATCATATCCTTTATGGACATCTTACCAGAGCTAGTTGTTGCAGCATCTCGACTTCTAGGAGGAACATATAAACCACTCTTGTCATTATTGCTGCTCCAGTGTCCCTGCTCCCTATCTTTATAATTAGGCTTGTCATAAAAGTTTTGACCTTGGTTCCCTTGGCTATTTCCTTGGAAACCCTCCTGATTACTCACATAGTTTGCCTCCTCATCAGTATTTGGAGCAACAGTACCCTAAGAGTCCACAACCTTAACCTTTTCGGTCTTGCCTATCAATAAGTTCTTGGCCAGCAAGTCTATTTGTATCTTTAAATGGTCCATATCCTAGTCTCTCTCCTAATCCTTTCTGTGTTGCTCCACTGTCATACCACCCGAAATAGTAGAGCTAGCCACCACAGAATCCCTAGTATGCCAAGCCTGACTCTACTTGGTCATTCTATTCAGAATGTCTGCAGCATCTAGAAAAGAGAGGTCAATGAATAAACCACCCGCAACATTATCTACAATTGGCTTTGTCACTGAGTTAAAAGCTCGGTACAAAGTCTACATCAAGTACAAGTTTGTCATGTTGTGGTTCGGATATTGTACCATCTTCTTATTGAATCTCTCCCAAGTTTCATGTAATGCTTCAGTCGGGAACTGCCTGAAGTTACTAATTTCATCCCTAAATTGTACCCTCCTGTAGCATGGAAAGAACCTTTCTAGGAACGCCTATTTCAACTGTCTCTAGTTGGTTATAAAATTGGGATCCAGCTCATTTAACCACATTATTGCTTCCCCAGACAGGGACAATGGAAACAATCTCAACCGGATAGCATTCTGGCTTACTCCCGGATTATCAATAGATTTGCAAATGGTGATAAAGTTCACCAAGTGCATGTTTGGATCATCACCAGGCAAGCCTCTAAAAAACCCTTTCAGATTCAAGAGTTGGATCATAGTACTTGCTATGCTGAATTTTGCACCAGGTGCCAATGATGGAGGAATGATAGCACCCATTGCACCTTATCCATCCATTCCTTCATCATCATCAACAATGACCATACCTTCCTCTAACTGGATAGTTTCCATGAAAATTTTGCTGCATTGGTGCAATAATTTGCTCAGCTCACTTAGGGTTTTGAGAATTCAACAATTCCTCATCACCCATGTCTTTATCATTAGGGTTCGGATAACGTACTGGTTGACCCTGGTTCTATATGTTCACCTGAGCCCTGGCCAAGGTTGCCAGTCTGTCTGCGTCTTGCTGTTCTACCATTTTTTCGATCAACTGCGGTTCTGGATTAATTGGTAATAACGGTTCTCCGGAATTTCTTATTTTTTCGCATAAAAACAAAGGATCCTACAAATAACAAAAAAACTAATAAACATAAATGTAGGAAACCTAACTAACAGTCAATTAGTGCAAACAAACTTTTAGTTTACAACCGTATTCCCCGATAATGGCTCCATTATTTATAATGCTCAAATTACCCTCTTGAAGGGGTGTAAGAGATCATTGTCAATATAACACCCAACTAGGTTGGAGTTGAATCCCATAGGAAATATGGTGTGAACTCAAGTCGTTTGTGATTTAATTCACTGATAGTCTAACGTTCCCAGAAATAGGGGTTTAAGTTTCTCAAATAATTGCTTGTCACTTTAATTTTGATATTTGTAACCAAGATTTTATGAAATAACCAGAATTATGTTCACTAGGGATTATGGTACATGACAGATGCTAAAGGTGACTCAAACTTTTCATCGTGGTTAGGGTAATAAGCTATCTATATCGATGATATGCTCAAATATCTCTTGACCTATTTAAGTGCCTAATTTTCTAATCCTTCCAAACTTAGGGAATTGCTATTCACTACCCAAATTTTACTTCAGGTTAATCAACCTTGTTACAACGCTGATTATTAAATAAAGTATTTTCGAGTCCATTTTGATAATTAACTTCCTACTGTGAATGATTTCTCTCTTAAGCAAATCAAAGTAGGTATGCCTACTATTTGCAATCAATAGACATTAATTAAAATATAAGAATTATCAAGAAATGCTAATACCTATTGAATCTTGAGTATTTAAAACCTTATCATGACCTAAACCTATATCCCATAATTCAGTTTAAAGGTGTTTAGCCACTCATGATGCAAGAAACAAGTACATAAATTGAATTCATAATTGATAAGATCAACTTACAATGATAATGAAGATCAAGAAGTATAACTTGAATGGATTCACAAGGCAAACTCCCAAAATATTGGTCTAGAGAGAGAAGTATCATATGTTTTAGAATATTGATAAGTCAATGATGATGAATCCTCCCCCTCAGAAAACCCTAAAACAAAGCTTTAAATAGTTTACCCTAAATAAGGAAACAAAATAAAAGTTTCAGCTTTTCCTCAGAATAGACAACGATTTTCTTGATGGCTTGTCAGGAGTCTGACGGCTTATCACAGATGTCGTCAGCTCCTCTACACTTTTGGATTCTGCTATCTAAGGCTGACAACGACGATGATGGCTTATAATTCTTTTTATGGTTTGTCACTAATGTCGTCTAGACTTCTTCTCAACTCCTATGTTCTGCCTAAGTCTGACGGTATCCTTGATGCCTTAACACCATCCTCATGGCCTATCACAGAATATCATCACAACTACTCTTCATCTCCCATTCTCTGGTTAATGCTGACGATGACCGTGATAGCTTATCACCGGAATGACGACTTGTCATGAACGTTGTCAGCCACACTTGTCCTTTAATTTGCTTTAGATTTTAGGCTTTTTACTTCTTTTATTGGTAGTTCCACTTCATCTCTACATTTACTAGAAAATCAAATTAACTTAATCAAAAAAAACTAAAGTTGCTCAAGACCTTACAATTATTTAGAGTTAAAAGCTTCAAATGTGTTAGCATAGGCTCACATATCATCGACTCACCTCAGCCCAAGTTCTTACCTTACAAAATGGTTCAGATGGGTTTTTTGTGTACTATGATACATCTAGAGTAGGTTTTAGTTATGTCCTTATCCAGAGAGGAAAGGTCATAACCTATGCCTCTAGGCAGTTTAAGTCCCATAAGAAGAACTATACGACTCATGATCTTGATCTAGCAACTGTAGTGTTTTCCTTAAAGATTTTGAGGCATTACTTATATGTGGTGCATGTTGATGTGTTCACAGATCACAAGAGCTTCCAGTATGTCATTTCTTAAAAAGATTTAAATTTGTGCCAGAGGATGTGGTTAGAGTTATTAAAAGATTATGACATAAGTGTTTTGTATCATTCAGGCAAGGCAATTGTAGTTGTAGATGCTCTTAGTAGATTGTCTATGGGTAGTGTTGCTCATGTTGAGGATGGTAAGAAAAAATAAGCTTAAAAGTTCATCAGCTTGCTCGACTAGGTGTCCACCTATTCGATTCAACAAAAGGTAATAAATGGGTGCAGAGTAGTTTAGAATCTTCTCTAGTTTCTGAAATGAAGGAAGCAAAGAATAGAGATTCCAATATAGTTACGTTAAAAAATCAGTCAGAGATCAGAAGGTGGAGGTTTTCTCCTAAGGGGGATATGGTGTACCACATTGTCAGCTTCGATTATCTATTGATGGAGTGGGATGAAGAGGGATGTTGCAGAGTCCATAACTAAGTGATCTGCGTGCCAGTAGGTTAAGATTGTGCACCAGAAGCTTAGTGGGTACATGCAAGAGTTCAGCATTCCCTCGTGAAAATAGGAAGAAGTCGACATGGATTTGTCATGGGTATGCCTCGTACTAGTAATCAACATGATTCTATTGGGGTTATTGTAGATAGGATGATAAAATTAGCTCATTTCTTGCTAGTCCATACCTCTTATTCAGCTGAGGACTATGTCAAACTCTATCTCAGAGAGGTTGTTAGGTTGCACGGTGTTCCCTTATCTATCATCTATGATAGAGGTACCCAGTTTACCTCTTATTTCTGGAAAGCATTCCAAAAGGGTCTTGGTACCTAAGTCCATCTCAGTATAGCCTTCCACCCTCAGGTCAAGCAGAAAGGACTATTCAAACTCTTGAAGATATGCTAAGAGCATGCGTAGTGGATTTTAAAGGTAGTTGGGATGACCACTTGCCTTTGGTTGAATTAGCATATAATAATAATAGCTATCATTCCAGTATCTAGATGGCTTTGTATGAGGCTCTTTATGGTAGGAGATGTAGATCTCTGATTGGTTATTTTGAAGTAGGTGAGGCCACGGTAGTAGGGCCTGGCATGGTGTTTGATGATTTAGAGAAGGTTCAGTTGATTAGTGAAAATCTTAAAGCAGCCCAGAGTTGACAGAAATCATATGCAGATATGAGGAGAAAAGATCTAAAGTTTGATGTTGGTAATTCTATGTACTTGAAACTATCTCCCATAAAAGGGGTAAAGAGGTTCGGCAAGATAGGGAAACTTAGTCCCCAAAATGTCGATCCTTTCTAAATTCTCTGTCGTTTTAGAAAGGTAGCTTACGAGCTTGAGTTGCCTTCAGATCTAGCTTCAGGACAACCAGTATTTCATGTCTCATTGTTTGAGAAGTGTATTGGTGATCCAGCTTAGTCATTCCCCTATAAAAAATAGGTGTTCTGAACAGTCTTTCCTATGAGGAAGTTCTAGTCGAAATTCTTGATCATCAAGTTCGTAGACTAAGGAACAAAAAAGTTACACTAGTCAAAGTTCTTTGGTGAAATCAGTCCATTAAGGGAGCCACTTGGGAAGTAGAATTCGATATGCGGACAAAGTACCCTCATCTTTTCTTTGAGAATTCAGATTCGGTTTAAGGTGCTAATCTTTTTAACATTTCTCTCTATCATGCTCAGTTTCAGTTGCACATCATGTTTGTGTTAGTCGTGCATTTACAAATCAATTCGTTTATTTATTCTATGAATAAAATATGCATGTTTAGTGTGTAAGGTCAGTCCATCAGCTTTCCTCAGCTTAACCTGTCTCATTTGAGGACGAATGATCCCAAGGGGGAAATATTGTGATACCCCATATTTCCCTAGCATGAACTAAGCCCCAGCACATGAGCATTCATATAATTTTTTTTTGAAATACCCATTATTTTTCTTTTTAGAGCCTGCTATTGCGTAGGAAATTCAATTTTCTTTCCAACGATGTAAAATTCATCCAAATCAATAACCGGGTAAAAAGTTATGGTGATTTTAAGTTTCAATCGTTAAATACCATTATTTTTCTCACTAGCGCATTGCGGAGCCAGTGTGAAAGACAATTGTCAATTTATAGTAAGGGATCGTAAAATTGACACAGCGCGCCAAGGACCAAGTTCCTATTTGGCTATTTCCAATGAGCCTCCGTGATAATGGTGCATCGCAGAAGTGGCCAAAATGGCATTCCAAAGGATTACCGCGATAGCTCCGCGTCGCACCAAGCTTCCAGGTCCCAGTTGTCAATTTCTATTGAGGCTCCACGATCCTGGCACATCACGCTAGGGCCTCAAATCGGGATTTTCAGTTTTCCAGTTCAACGTTTTCAATTTTCAGGGGGTTGTTTGGTCATTTTCCTAAGCCCTAAAATCATCTTAAACACAAAATTAAAGACTAATAGGGCATCATATGCCCATTATTCTCAAATTTCGCAATAGGGGATCGATTTTCTTCAAGAACACAAAAACCCTAGCTCTCAAATCCAATACCAAATCTCAAGAACTCACCATCAATCCTCTCAAATTCATTAACCCAGGTATGTTAAATGTTCATTCAGGGGTTCTTTACACCTATTGAGTTTAAATACCTGATTTTAATTACAAATTTATAATCTTTTGAAATTATTTTGATTTTTAATTATGATTTCACGTATGAATCTTCATGAACTATGATTTCACACCATGTATAAATAAAATTATTGTTGTAAATCAGTTCCCATGTTTTAATGCTATCATTTAGTAAATTGAAACAAGATTTAGTTTTATCTATGTTGAATCCATGCTATTACTACAAGTTTCATAACATTCCCATGATATGATTAAATTATGAACTACAAGTGTTTGATAAAATGCCTATAAGAATTAGTATTTAATAAAGGTCTTTCATGCTAAGTCCTCTAAGCTTAATGTTGTGTTGCTATTTTTTCTTTTGAGTCCTCGGGTATTGAACACCCGAAAGCCATAGTTGTTCTACTTAGTCTTGTCTTAGTATCTTTAGAATAACTTCAGATTATATTTATGAGCATTATTAGAATAGTCAGTTAAACTCAGAATAGTCAGTAACTCAGTGTTATTCAGTTGGGGGTAGGATTTAGCACCGAGTGAGTGTAGAGATAGTAGCTTCCCCGTCAGATAGGCAGAGTCACAAATAGCAGTACCTATACTCCAAAACTATGTAGCCAATATAAGATATGAAGTCACCCATTAGTATAGGGTTGACTATCTCACAGGGGTCACCCGTAAGATTAGGCTTGACACCCTTCGTCTTTCGGGACAATATAGTATACCAGAATAGTAGATCCATATAGCCAACGTTAGTACCCATGGTATGGTATTAACACCATTCGAACTGGGGTTATAGGTTGACCCCAATTAGCTTAGATTGTGGAATGTTGGTTAGATGATAGCTCCTATAATCTCAGTCAAATAATCAGATCTGTAGTTCAGTCTTAGTGTCGTTTGACCAAGGCATACAGATATTAGTTATTTTAGTATTTTAGTTTATAGACTTCTATTTAGTACATGTTATATGCTGGGTCATGCATCCCCAGTATCTACATATTTCATGTACCTTCAGTATTTATATACTTTCATACATACACAGTATTTATAGATTTGATATATTTCCAATATCTACAGATTTCATGCTCTCTATTAAGTATTCCATGTATATTCAGATAATAGTTATTCCTATTCATAAAACCATGCATGTCAGCCTACATCATTTAGCAGACCAGTATATTCAAAGTACTGATTGAATACCTTTCTTTTGTGCTATGATGTATTATATAATAAGTTCTAACGCCCAGTTCTCGGATCATGCTGAGACTTTTTAGTGTCTCTGTAGTGGCATTGGTGAGTCCTTATATTTTAAGGATAATTTATTTTATTTCATGAATTCAGTCTAGTAGTTAGTTATAGTTAATTGGGGCCTATCCCATCAACTCACAATTATTTCATTTAGAGGCCTTCAACAATAATGTCAGTTATTCAGTATTTAAACTTTCTTGACATAATCATTAGTTATTCAGTTTATCTCAGATTTCAGTATTTATTTAGACTCAGATAGTTATTTATTTAGATTCATAATTTAGTATTTGTTTTAGTTATTAAAACCTTATGGCATATCATTTATTCTTCCGTATTTATGATTGTGTTATTAAATGCTCACAATATGTACCAACTCATGGGTTAGCTTGTGGTCCCTCAGGACAGTAAGCACCATGTGACGCCTAGGGTGTACTTTTAGGGCATTACATAAGTTCTCTAAGAGAAAGAATTGGGTGAGTCCCAATTCCTATTCTACGGGTAGTGCTCCCTATGCAATGCCGTCAGGAGACAAACATTTTTTTAGTGGTAATTCTTCTAGGGCATAGGGTGCCCAATCTTAGGCTAGTGGGGCTCAATTGGCCGCATCCTACCCTTTTTGTAAATTTTTTGGTCAATATCATCTCAGACAGTGTGAGAAGGGGAGGAACAAATATTTTATATGGGTTATATTAGGTACATGCAGCAAGAGTGCCCCTCTCTAGTGTCTTCTTAGGCCAACAAGGCCCCCATTTCTACTTCATCTGCTCCTACACCAAAGGGTGCTTCTTCTGCTTTTGTTTTTAGTACCGACACTATCCAAAATTAGTTGTATTCACTTGCTACTCACCAAGAGTCTGAGGTATCTCCAGATACTATTACGGTTATGTTGAAACTCTTTTCTTATGATGTGTATTTTTTATTGATCTAGGGTAAACCCCCTCTTATATGACCCCATTTGTGGCTATGCATTTAGGTTGTGGTCCATATTTCCATTAGTCCTTTTAATTTTTCTACCTCAATAGGAGACTCTATAGTTGTCAAAAGAGTCTTATAGGGGGTGTGTAGTAGCTGTTGGTAGTAAAGAAACTCTATTTGACTTGATAGAGTTGGACATAGTTTATTTCAATGTCATTCTAGTGATTGATTTATTACATTCGTGCTGATTATTGGACCCATAAGGTCATGTTTAATTTCCCTAATGAGCCAATCATTATGTGGGAATGGGGTTCTCTAGTACCTAAGAGAAGGTTCATCTCATATCTTAGAGCCCGAAAGTTGTTTTATAATGAATGTTTGAATCATTTGGTCTGAGTTAAACATTTTAACTTGGAAGGACCTTCCCTAGACTTGTTCCCATGGTTAATGAGTTTCCTGAGGTGTTCCCTAATAACATTCCTGGTATTCCTCCTGATAGGGAAATTCATTTTTGGATTGATCTTGTTTCGGACACTCATTTAATTTTTATCCCTACTTATAGAATAATATCGACTTAGTTTAAAGAGATTAAGGAGAAATAGAAGGATCTCTTAGATAGAGAATTCATCTATCCTAGTGTGTCTCCTTGGGGTGCTCCCATGTTATTTATGTGTAAGAAGGATTGTTCCCTTTGAATGTCAACAAATTATCGTTAGTTGAATAAGGTGACCCTAAAAAATAAGTATCCTCTTCCTAGGATTGATGATTTATTTGATCAACTTCATGGAGCAAGGCGTTTCTCTAAGATTAACCTTAGGTCGGGTTATCATCAGCTTAAGATTAGGGAAGTGGATATCCCTAAGACTTTCTTTAGAACATGGCACAACCACTATGAATTCCTCATTAAGTCTTTTGGGTTGACCAATGGAACAGTGACATGCATGGATATAATGAATAGGGTCTTCCATCTATTTCTAGATTTGTTCGTAATTGTCTTCATTGACTATATCTTGGTCTATTCTAAAAGCAAGATAGATCATGCTAATCACTTTCGAGCTATGTATAAAACCTTAAAGAATCATCGTTTGCATGCCAAGTTCTCTAAGTGTGAGCTTTCATTGAACACTGTTACTTTTCTTAGTCATTTTATCTCTAGTGAAGGATTCATGGTGGATCTACAAAAGGTCGTCATGGTCAATAAGTTGCGTAGAGCTGTGACTTTAACCAATATTCAGAAGCTCTTGGGCCTAGCCCGTTACCATAGGAGAATAATGCATAGTTTTTTTATGATTGTTGTCCCATTGACTAAGTTGTCCCTGAAAAAGGTCAAGTTCTTGTGGTCGGATATATGTGAATGTTATTTTGAGAAGCTGAAATATAAATTGACTTCGACTCTAGTTTTGATGTTTTCTGAGGTTAATGATGGTTTAATAATGTATTGTGATGCTTCTCGTATTGGGCTTGTTTGTGTGTTGATGCAGCATGGTAGAGTAGTGACCTATGCATCCAGGCAATAGAAATTTCATAAGACGAACTGGCTTACTCAGGATTTGGACTTGTTTGCCGTGATATTTGAATTAAAGATTTGGCGTCACTATCTCATAGGGTTCATGTTAACATATTTTCTGATCATAGAAGCCAACAGTATATGTTCACTCATAAAGAGTTGAATCTCAAGCAAAGCTGGCTTGAGCTGCTGAAGGACTATGATATGAGTCTCCATTACCATCTAGGTAAAGCTAACATAGTTTTTGATGCTCTTAAAAGTTTATCCATATGGATTCTAGCTCATATTGATGAGGGTAATAAAGAGTTGGCAAAAGACATTTATCGTTTCTCAAGTCTTAGAGTTCGTCTCACGGATTCTAGGAGTAATGTGGGTCAACAAAAGGTTGTTAACTTTGCGATTAGGGAAGATGGTATCTTGAGATAACAAGGTAGGTTATGTGTTCCCGACATTGATGGGTTGAGGGAGAGGATTTTGCCAAAGCTCATGGATCTCTTTATGCTATTCATCCTTGTCCTATGAAGATGTACCATGATATTAATGAGCTCTATTGGGGGAATAATATGAAGCAAGATGTGGCTAGCCATGTGGCTAAGTGTATGGTGAGTCAACAAGTGAAAGTTGAATACATGAGACTCGGTCTTTTATAGCAAAAGATAGAGTTTCTTGAACTAAAGTGGGAGGTGATCAACATGGATTTCATTATAGGTATTCCTCGGTCTCATAATCAATGTGATTCCATTTGGGTCATTGTAGATAGAATGACCAATTCTACTCATTTCTTACTAGTGAGGAATAATTATTTGGCAGAGGATTATGCTATGTCGTATCTTCCAGAGATTATAAAATTGTATAGTTCTCTGGTTTCTTTTTTTTGGCATCATGGTACTCTGTTCTCATCTCACTTTTAAACCACATTTCATAAAGGTTTTGGATAAAATGTGTGCCTTGGTACCACTTTCCACCTGATGTTGGATGGACAAGAAAATGGACTATTCAGACGTAGGAAGATCTTCTTCGTGCTTGCATGATCTATTATTGTTGTAGATTGTATGAACATATGCCTTTGACTGAGTTTTCTTTTCACAATAGTTACGACTCTACCTTTGTTATTTCTCTTTTTGAGGCATTATATGGTAGGAAGTCTCGATCTCCTATTAGGTGGTATGAGATTAGTGAGGGTAAGTTGCTTGGCCGTGATTTTTTCACCAAACCTTGGAGAAGGTTAAGGTGATTCATGATATTTTGAAAGCCACTAAAAGTCACCAAAAGTCATATGAGGATGTGAGACAAAGGGATTTGGAGTTTGATTTTGGCGATTGGGTATTCTTGAAGGTATTCCTATGAAAGAGGTGATACAGTTTGGTAAGAAGGGAAAGGTGAATCCTTGGTATATTGGTCCATATGTGATTTTTAAGAGGGTTATAACTGTTGCTTATAAATTGGAGTTGACCTCTAGTTTGAGCTTCATCTATCGGCTATTCCATATGTCCATGTTACGGAAATGTATAGGTAATCCTTGGTTGGTTTATCCCCTTGGAGTATGTTTGTATTTTTGACTCTTTGACTTATGAGGAGATCCCAGTAAGGATCTCGGATCGTTAAGTTCACCAGTTTCATATGAAAGAGGTGGCTTCAGTGAAGGTTCAATGGAGGAACAAAAAGTCCAAGGAAGTTACTTAGGAGGTGGAAGAGGACATGAAGTCCAATTATCTGTATTTCTTTTCTATTTTTGAATCTCGTGCTTGAGTTATGTTTTAATCTTCTTAACATAATTTATGTTTTTGATAGACAATGGGTTCGAGTCCTAAAGTTAATTGAATGAATGGATAATTGATAATAATAATGGCATGTGTCTTATCCTTGTTGTATGTTGTTGTTATCTAACTTTATTACAGGTTAGCTTTATGTGTTATGATCTGTTAACTCAAGATTGTGCTTACCATACCCATCATTCGAGGATAAATGATCCAAGTGGGGGGAATTGAAAAACCTTGGTTGTGAACCCTTTGGAATTTTTTCTTAAGTTATAGACTCTGGGAAGGGTATGATTGAGCATACCTCTTGTATGCTAAGGTACGACTAATACCCACCCTCTTGTATGATGATCAGTTTAGGTTGATAACATTCTATCCAAGGTTATACCCTCAAGGTGTTTATGAAAATTTCTAAAAAAAAAACTAGTTACACATAAATGGTGTTTTGAACTAAGGAAATGGCTTAATGAGTACGAATGCTTGGTAAATGACCTTATAAAGGCCTTGTTGTCCATGTAATGAGTTAAATGGTAACCTTGGTGGGTTGAGTAATTAAAAAAGGTTTAAGTCCCTAAGCATGAAATGGAATTTTGTGTGAATTAAAGCATGGTGTAAGAATGCTAATGAAGAATAAATTGTTTGATAAAGGTCATGATTAACACAATTTCACTTGAATGGTAGTTAAAACTATGGCGTTGTCCTATTTAAGTTATTCATTCGATAAATAGTTCATAAATACCTTGAGGTCATATATGGTGTTGAATTGTAACCTTGGTGGCTTTAATTGGCTAAGTGGGTTAGAGTCCCCAAATGTGAATTGTGTGAATGTGAATGAATGGACAAAGGGTTAGAGTCCCAATATCGACTAGTAATGGACACGATGGAAAGTGGTTATAGTCCAATTTCTTAACAAGATGGCTTGTGGTTAGAGTTCACTTATCTGATGAAACGTCTTGGACTAGTAATGGACAAGGCGGCATGTGGTTATAGTCCGCTTTCTCATGCAATTGAGAGATTACAATCCTATTTCATCTACCCAATGTTCTATCCTAGCATTCCTCCATTCGAGCTCATGATAGAATTTGCATGTATTATAACAGTCGTGAATCCTTAAAATAATTAAAACAAGGGTAAATAAACAAAAAATAATGATAAAAAACCGGATCCAATTTACTTCATAACAATAGTAGTCATGTCTTCGCCTTAACCCCAGAAAAGTGTGTTTAGCCACTCATTGACATACACATATTCACAATAGATTAATCTATGTTATAATAAAAGAATAATGTAAAGTAAAATAGTAAGAGCCATATTTTAATCCTTTTTAAGCATATGTTAAAAACCCAAGGTCTTCCAAGGTTAATACCAAAGAATAGGGGTCTTCTATTTATACTTGGCCAACATTAGCCGATTTGGAGTACCTTCATTGCATGCCTCTATCGTGGTACCTAGGCAATTTAGAACTTTAATATCACACCTATAAATTTTAATTTACATTTAAAAAGAAACAAAAGACGCTCCATTCCCTTATCGTAATGCCTAAGTTCCGTGGCGTGCCAAAGATTCCCAAAATTCTGGATTTGGTCACACGTACTCCATGCATTTGTCCTTCAAGTCCATGCTTTGTGGTGACTTTTTTGCATGCTTTTCAGATTTCATATCATAACTTTATCATCTTGATCAACTCATAAAGCATCATATAACATAAAACACCATAAATTAGAGGTTAAAACAACATAGAATCAATCATGATTAACTAGAAAGAAACAAAGCTCAAGCTAGGACTACTAGTTTTCTTGTTTCACTTTTAAGCTATCGGTTTGACTCAAAACTCATTCTAAACACACCTTGGACATTCTAATTACACAATTTAAAAATTATATGGTCATTTATTCAAATATTAACTCAGTAAAACACGAGAAATCCTCAAAACTAGGCTTATTGCCAAATAACAACACTTAGGTGCATAAATCAACCTAAGATCATCACCCCACATTTAAAGCCTCGTTAATCCTCTAAAAACTCTTTACTATAAGCATAATATAAGAGAAAGACTCCAAAATACTTCTACAAGCAATAAACACAATCTAATACTATAATGACTACATAGATAGGAAGTTTCACAACACAGCATGACAAATACAGTTAAAGGTTCATGAATACTACTTCAAAACATCCTAAAATTAATACTTGACATACCAAGTTGGAAATATCATGAATATTACTCAATAAAAGAGATCATATGGGTCACCCAACTATAAACAAACTTGTACCCTCTCCACAAGAGAGTTACCCATATTCACTCACATAGATGCAACTAATCACGAAAATAGGTATAAGAGTCAAATTACGCTTAATCTCATACGGAATTCACAAGTTACACATTATGAACGATAGGCTTTACCATAGTGTAGTACTCCACTAATTTCAGAATGTTAAGCTCAGGATCAAATAGTAATTTTAGCATAGTAATGTAGGCTAAGGGAAGGATAAGAACTATTTAGGCCAGGAATAGTGAATATTATCACTAAGTGCTTTAATGCATAATATTGTTAATTAAGCTCTTGTCTAACAACAAATTTTTACTCATTTCTACTCTACACATCTATTTCTGTTTTTCCCTATCTCATTAAGCTAGTCCCAAATAGTGTGGAAGGAGTATTAATCATAAACTCATGATTAAAATTATCAAAACTATTTCTCTTTTTCATTACAAAACTCCTAACCACTACATATTACTTTTTTGACACCAATAGACACATTTTGGGAGCTTCACTTTCACCTTTTCCCTACTTATTTTCTTACTCTTAACCAAAATTAATTTTCAACAAAAGCACTTAGGAGTTTTGGTTAAATTTAAGGTCAATCAAAGAAGGGGAATAGGCTATATATGAGGCTATACAATAATATAGGCTAAAGGCTCAACAAGGCTAACTAATATATATAGAAGGTTAGATCAAAGAGGGTATGAAACATGGCTATCAAAGAATTCCATACATAGTCTTCTATACCCATACTCTTTATTTTCTTTGTAGACACACATCAGGCAAGTTCTAGATATCAAAATATGACAAGAAATACAAAAAAGTCTCACTAACACATTGTACATGCTCAAATAAAGTAGGATGATCACAGATTCTCAATGAAGCAATCAAACAAATTCAATATCAAGACAACAACGTACAAGAGTCATAAATAACAATGTAGGCATCTCAAAAGTAGTCATTAAACACAATCAACATGGTTTCAAATATAAAATCACTTGCATCATGCCATCATACATAGCACCAACAAAGATATCTAACTTAACTAACTTAAAAACTATTAAATTTTACTCTTTAAAACATAAAAGGGATACTGGTTCAAAGGGCTCTCTGTGGAAAAGAATCGACAAGAACAACCATGTGGGAGGTGTGGTGTGCACTTACTAAACTGACACCAACAACTAAAAACAAACAAACAAAAATCATTATCTTTTTCAAATTTACTAATAAACATGAAAAAAACTATGAATAAAAACCATATAGCATCACTTCACCTGAAACCATTGGAATTTCCCCACCCTAGACATAAAAATATACTTTGTCTACAAAGTAAAATTAGAATTAGATATATAATAATCCTTGAGGTTTCTAGGACAAGCTAGTAGTACTTTTATCATATATGAGGTCGAGCGAACCCCAAATGCGGTCTTTGCGATGCTCCTTACCTCAAGCCCCTTGTACTAAGACTTCGGATCAACCTGTGACTAAAAAAAAACAAAAACTACATGAATTAAAAACTAAAATGCAAAAATAAAACACCTACAATAACTTGTGTTGCCTCCCAAGTAGTGGCTGATTTAGCGTCACGGCATGACCTATATCACTATATCTTAAAAATTAGCCTTTATCCTCTTCCTCCTACTTGGAGGCCAACATTTTATTCCTTTTTGACTTTATGAGTGTGCACTCTAAAAGTATTAATTCTTCACATCAACATCCTTTTTAGGATCTTCTTTCAACTTTACCCTTATAGGCATAATTGGGGGCTTAGGCAACTTTATGAGATACTACAAAGAGATCTTTTGTGGTAAACTCTCCACAACCCCACACATATGTACTTACATTAAGGTTATCGTTCATAAGACTTTATAATGTGAAGGTGGATTAAGTGGTTTGTAAACATTGAAGACTACCTCTTTATCATCCAATCTCATCTTGATATTGACTTCTCTCACATCACTCAATGCTCAATTCATTGCCAAGAATGGCCATCCCAAAATGATTGGCACCCTTTTATCTTCATCATATTAAATAATAATAAATTCAACAATAATAATAAACTTACCAACATTAATGACCACATCCTTGATGATACCTTTTGGATAAACTCTTGTTGGGTCTACTATTTGGAGCACTAAAAAGTATGGTCTTGGTCTACTCAAATAAGGGTTATTGAAAACTGATAGGGGCATCAACTTTATACTTTCCCCTAAGTCGCTCAAAACTTAGACCACATAACTTTCACCAATTAGTATGGGAAAGGTGAAACTCCCTGGGTCATTTAGTTTCTTGGGTATTTTCCTCATCACCACAGAACTGTGATCTTTAATAAGGGCCACCATCCTAATGTCCCAGAACTTTGTTTTATTTGTCACCGCATCCTTCAAGTACTTAGCATATTTGGCCATCCCTATAAATTATCTAAAAGATGAATGTTAATGTTAAGTTCTACGAATGTGTCAAAAAACATCTTGAAATAGGCATCCTCCTTGGCCTTTTTGAGACTTCGAATGGTGGTGGTGGTATTTACAATGTACTCTCAGCAACCTTTTCAATAGGGTACTCAGACTTCACTAAATCTTCAACATCGCTACTTACAACCTATTTAGGAACCAACTCTGCATGCACCTCCAAATTTTTCTTCACAGGCCTGTCACTAAGCTCTTTACCACTCCTCAATGTGATTGACACAACTTTTTTTGGATTCATTATATCACATGGCAATTCATCTTTGGGCTTATTATTTTGTACCTGAGCTAGGCCCCAACTGCTACTCTAACTTTTACTGAGCTACTTTTTGATTTTTTATTTTAGCAACCATTTCTTCTTGGTTGGTTAGGATATTTTTCAATGTCACTATTGGTATGTGTGTTGTGCTGCTGTTGGAACTACTAATTCAAATTTTACCCCATGTATAGCTAGACCGAGTTTTTCACTTGTGGCTATAGGCATTTGCATAAGTTGGCTTCTGTGCATTACATACAAAGTTCATAGGATATGTCTTCAAAATGATCACCGTTGCCATAGATTTCATACAAATATAGGATCTGATGAACTGCTTTCACTTGACCCTAGGATTGATTCACACTCAATTTGTTAAATAACGTCATCATTTGATTCTGAAGAACAACTAATTAGGTGGCTAAGGCTGTGACACTATCAACTTTGATCATGCTGGCAGACTTTTTCATTGGCCTCTGGGATATGTCGCCCTGACAGTTCAGATTCCCTTGTGTCATGCGATTCAATAAGGTATAGAGCTCATTATATGTTTTTTCCAAAACATGACTACCTACAGTTGACTTTAGAAAAGAAAATCATATTATGGGACAGATCTTCTACAAAGGTTTGAGCTATAATACCTTATTGGACTACTAATAATATGGACAGTATCGAAGAAAAGATTCTAAACTCTCCAAAGCATGATATAGATTCTCATTCGGCATTAGCATGAAGCTTAAGATATAACTTCATAATCATGTAGTCTTACTGGATGGGAAGGAGCGGATGAGAAATTCCAAGGAAAAATCATCCTATTTAGTGATGGAACCTGCCAGCTCAACATTTAACCACTTCTTTGATTCCCCCTAAAGTGAGAAGGGGAAAAGTGTCAGCCTCATAAAATTAGTGGATACCCTAGTGGGTATTGTGGATCCACATGTCACAATCTTGTAAACTGCCAGCTGTTGTGCAGAAGATGCACCATGTTCTCTTTAGACTCAAAGCTAACTCCTAAAATAGGTCTTCGGATGATAGAGGTAACATTAGTGTCAAGGGGGAGTTCCGCTTCATGAACTATCTTATGGGTGGGAGGATCTTCAGCCACGAGTGCAGGAATAGCTTTTTCTTCATAAATTTTAGGGATTTGGTAGAGAAGGACTGCTTCTCTCCTTAATTGTTGTAAAGGTTTCTCGATTTTGGGATATGGTTTAACTAACTCCATTCCCTTGCGAGATAACTAGCTTTTCAAATCTGTTCCCACAAATTCAGTAGCTAAGATTAAGTAATTAGCACTTAAGAAATCAAAGAGCAAATCTAAAACCAAGACGGTTGCCAATTTACAAGTCCCTGACTTCGGCACCAAAATCTTGTTGTGCCCAAGAAAACACGCAAATGTACGTGGTCCACTAAGTTGTAAAATGGCTTTTAACCAGATAAATATCGATTCCATAGAAAATTGTATTAAACAACTATCCAATTTTGTACAACTATCAAGATTAAGCAAGTGCTAAAGTAACTAATATAGTTTGAGGTTAAAAACTGAGAGTACAGTAAACAATACAGTAAATTAAAGGTTTTTTCACAACAATGGGTAGAAATAAAGGGTTAACGCACTACGAACAATCATACTAAGCTATATAACTTCATTGGTAAGGCTAATTATCTTGGTTATTGGATTCTGGGGTTAATATTATGACTATGGACTTCCAAACCTCTAATCCACTATCCAACTTAAACCCAAAACTACATCATTAACCGGTGATCACACTCACCTATATAATTTAAATTAGTAGAGGATGATCATTGCCCATAGCTTAACTAATGTTGAGGTCGAATTCATGAGGATAGAATTATTTTTCTAGTCCTATGCGTGTTAATAGTTATTACAAAGATACCAACAGTGTAAATAAAGTGAAATACATGATTTAAAATTGGGGGGGGGGGGGATTGATTTGAAACAAGGATTGGTCAAAGTCTATTCAAATTAATAAACTAAAGGCAACAAAATATGATTGAAAATTCTATATGAGAAGGATCTTGGGATTATGTTAATCTAAGGGCAAGTTATGCATAGGTGCATGATGATTTGGTGTAAATTCTATTCATTAAAAATATGGTACGCTATGTTCAAGGTCCTTGAGTCTAGTTAGTCAATGATACCTAAGGAATGCCGCTCATTGCCCTTTTTGGGTACCTAAGAAGTGTGCTAATTAATACCACAATACCTCTATTGGCATTCCAATTTGTTGGAAGATGCTCGAAACATAGGACACTTATTTCTATGATAGCGAAAAGATAGTAAACACATATTTTATTATCGACTATTGCCTTGTCACCTATATCCCTCTTTCAAGGATAATATGGATTGTAAAAGTTCACCCACATCGCTCTTTCAAGGATAATGTGAGACTTTCACCCCCAAACCCAAACTAATTTTGGGCATTTGAGACTTTCTCCCACAAATCCATTTTGGGCATTTGAGATTTACCCAAAACCCCCAACTAATTCAAACAAGCAATAGTAAAACCCATCATTAACAAACTAGAATCTATACAAATACATCACAACCCACATAAAATTGCACCTTAGTACAACATAATCCCATGACTAGGAAATTTAGCTACTAAGAAGATTCTTCAAATTACACATCAATTTTACCCCCTCAAATTGGAAAATTCAAACACAAAAATTTCCTCAATTAGTAGGGTTTCAAAGTTACCAATTTTTAATTGTCCTATGTATGATAACCCAAATAGGAAATGGTTTTAGCATTATAGGGGATTTAGGGTCGACTTGGCAAAATGAAAAAATTTCCCTTGGGCACAAAACCCCTTAGCCACAATGGTTGCAGCTTGTTCGCTATTACGGATCCCACGACCGTAGTCCTAATCCCATGGTCACCGAGGATGACCAATCTTAACTGCCCACAATCGCGGCCCTCACACCACGATCGTGGTAACCAATCCTAATTAATTTAAGGGTCTTTAGTTGTGCACTTTTTTTTTCTTTTGATTCTTTTTCAGCTCAAATTCACATCTTTCTATCTCATCACTGAATACCTATAAATTATGGAAATTAGTGCATTAACCTAACAAACTTTTCTCATTCTTACCTTAAAATCATAGTAGCGTGCACAAAATTTGGATGTAATTGAGTGGTATATTCATCACTCATCAACATCCCCAACTTAATCCTTTGCTTGTCCTCAAGCAACAATACCTCTTACTAAAAGAGACAAAGAAAATTTAAGCACATTTATGCAACCCAATGATCACAAAGACTTCAAATTTTATTACTACCAATAGTAGCTCCTCAAACATAGGTAAATTATTCTCACAATGCCCCACAACATGAAATGCTATTTCCAAGATGCAAAGGACTTTAAAGAGCTACACTACAACAATCACTAACATTCTAGAAGTGACTCTCTATTAACCTCAACTTCTGTATACTCCTTTTGCCTTATTATTCAGAAGGTCATAATATCACTCACTTTCGAAAGGTGATAATATCACTCACTTCAAGTAGTTTTCAAGCCTCCTCATAAGAAGGGTATCCTACAAACACCAAGTGATCTCATATGCAAATAGGGTTTTAAATGCAAAACTCTCTCTTACATAAAGACTCCCGATGCTAACAAGTACCATGTCATAGGCTTGTCCTTATTTTAAATTACCACTATAATGAGAACACTTGGTTAAAGATATTGAAAGGATTTTTTTGCTTGTAACGTAGGTTCGGGGAAAGGTAAGATATCATTTAGTAACAAAGTGGCTACACCCTTCTTGAACATCGACACCATACTATTCCATCCAACTTTTGACCATGTATCATTTCTTTTGTTTTCACACTTTACACATGACTATTTTAGCTACCTTAATTTACCCATCATTTTGAAGGGATAATTTATTCGCTTATTTCTTTTGCAATCTTTACCTTATTTTTCTTTTCAACATTTCTTTAGTTTTCACCCTTTTTCATTACTTAGCTCATAGGTATCCACTTATAATTACCTTGGACCATAGTCATCTCTTCAAAATTTACCACCCTTAACTTAGGAATTTAGCCTCAATTTTATGTTTTATGTTCAAGAAGGGTAGTGTTCAAGAAAGGGAAAAAGTTTGACTGGATCATAGTTTTTAACATGGTTTCCAAAGAAAGGCTTTAAGGATCGAATAGATGACTAAGGGCACTATCCTAAGTATAGGTAGGCTATTTAGGTTAAACTTGGTTCCTATGTTCACAAAGATGGCCTAGGATTCTTTAACCAACCAAGCATAATCAAAATTATCCTTGAGAGGCTAACAGGGCAAGTTCTAGATGGTATAATTATGCATGAGATTTAAACAAGTTTGCTCACCGCACATGGAATGCAAACTCCTCAAAGGTGCTCCATTTCCCTTTCCACTAGAGGCTAATGAAGTATCTACCAATTTCTACAAGACAAAATTTTGGAGTCACAAAAAGATTTAAAGTATGGTTACAAGGTCGTCCATGTCCGTTCCCTTTAATTTTTGCAAAATTTTCTGATGGAAAGGGGGGTGTTTTCTTAGCATTTTAACTATGCATAATTTTTTGTTTATGGTACCAAACCAAGATGATGTCTTACATTTTGACCATCATACGGGCAAACCATATGGCTACTCAGACTTCACCATAGGTATAAGTGCTATCCCAAATCTAAAATACTACCAGTACTTAGATTTCCCTTTCATTTTGCTCACAAACAAATGACGACAATTTTCTATTAATAATGTCATCACTCATCTATAATAGGTAATGGCTCATCCGATGTCACTATAAGTACAATAAAGATAAAGTAAAAACCTTCAAGTAAAACAAAAAATCAATCCATGAAAATGTAGGCACTATCAGAATGCCCAAATATTACAACCCAACAAAAAATAAAAATCATACAAAATATCATTAAAACATTCAAAAATATCTACATATGAATATTGATATACGCAACCCAAATAGGAAGCTTGCAGTATCCTCACTGCATAAATAATAAACCATAAAGAGTGGTAAGGGTGCTCATTGAAACCGTATCAAGAGCTGCTCTTGTCCTCAGAATCTGAATCGTATCCAACATAATCAATACTAGACGACTTAGCTGGGATCTAATCATCACACTCAACTATAGAAGAAAGTAGTCTGTCTCAAGGTTTTAGGACCTTAAACAGGCCTTTTCCCCTTTTCAATATCTTGCTAAAGATTTTTTCCCTCTTCTTCTGCCTTTTCTTCATATTCTCGTACGAGACCTAGAGCTCGTTATGAGACTCTGCTTAGGATGAGTAGTACCTCTCAAGTCTATCAATGGTGGATCCCTGCATCCACTGGTCATCCAGTTACCTCTTATAATCAGAGTAGGACACATATTAATGGCGGGTGGTGAAGGGCTCTCTTGGCTCCTGAGGCAATCCCGACACAAGCTCCCTAATGGACGTCAAATCATTACCTATCTCCTCAAATGGCTCGACTGTGGATGGAATACAAGACTTTTGTGGCATTTATAGATTGCCTCCCACATAGTGCCTTAGTTTTTGTCATGGCATGATGTCTTTCATCTTATTTAAGTTGGATCCTCAAGGGACTCATCAATCACTTCCTCATCCTCAACATCTATAACCGACACAACTTGAAGTTCCATGGGTTGTTTCATCATTTTGCACACCCAAAATGATACTTCTCCATTATGGACTCTAAACCTCATTTTCCCAAGCTCCAAATTGACAATGACTCTTCTTTTAGAAAGGAAAGGTTGACCAAGGATAATAGGAACCTATAGGTCTATCTTACAATCTAGCACCACAAAAGTAGTCGGAAGGATAAGACTATCCACTTTCACCAATACACCGAACAAAACACCAATAGATCTCTTGATAGATCAGTCTATCATCAAAATCCTCAACACTATTGGAGTAGGGGTGCCTAAGACAAACCTCCGATAAATAGAAAAGGGCATGACATTAATACTCTCACCAAGGTTACATAAAGCTTTTTAAAACTTATGTGTACCGATGGTGCATGGAATTATAAAGGCCACGGTGTCCTCCTTCTTTTCAGCTATAGCGGTACTCATGATAGCACTACACCCATAGGTGAATTCAATGGTTTCACCTTCGAGAAGCTTCTTCTTGGACATTAATTTCTTCATAAGCGTAGCATACACCTGAATCTCTTTGATAGCCTCAAGTAATAGGATATTGATAGAGAGGTAGTTATGATTAGACATGAATTTCTTGATCTTTTCATTCTCCAGTTTTCTCTTAAGCCTTTGTGGAAATGGAGAAGAGATATGAGTGGTGGGAAATATATCACTTTGTGGACCATGATCTTCTTCAACCTTTTCATCATTTTGCTTCAGTTTTTTTTCATCCTCTTCTTCTTGAGAGTTTGGAGTTTCTTATTTTGAATCAACAACAAGTTTTTTCTTAGCATTATTTTTCTCAATCTTGGGATTTTTTTCACCCAAATTCTCTCCCTCAACTTTCTTCAAATGATCACCAAGGGTATTACTACTCCTAGTGACTATTACCAGCACTTGAGCATTATTTTTCTAGCTTACAATAGTGTCACTAGGAAGGCCCCCTTTTGTCTAGCATTTAGTTGAGAAGAGATTTGCCTAATTTGCATTTCTTATTGTTTTATTGGAATGAAGTGGGACACAACCGTTTGGTTGATTTATGAAAAGTCATGTTTCAATTCACGAACCATCTAGTTTGTTCCCTCCACTTTCATCAAAATTCTTTCCAAGACATCTTTGGTTTCATATTTGTCGGGGTCAACGAGATTTGATTTTTTCTTCTTTTCCTAATCATAAGGGGGCATATACCAATCTTAGTCACAGTCTTTATCCAACCAATAATGTTCATGATTCCTATCTTTTTTGTTCCAACCTTGGTTCCCACCTTACCTTTGATAGGTGGTGCAGGAACCCATAAAATAATTGGCCAAATACCGAATCTCTTCATTAATCTTCTTGTCCACTTACTTATCGCAGGTCTTGAATGCCATGGAATTTACTGCTTTTGTGGGGGCACCCATCACATGATTAGTTAGAAGCTCTAATTGTGTCATAATTTTTTCCATATTTTCCTCTCTCTTCATTTCTCTTCTTTTGCTCCGTCTCAAGAAAGGAGGTAGTAGAGGATCCTTTTGGAACCTCAGTATGACGAGTATGCCATCTTGGTTTTACTTAGTTGTTTCCTCAAGCAAATTTGCAGCCGCATGATATGTTAAGTTCACAAGGAAACCCCCACCTTATTGTATACCACATCTTTGTTGGGTGGATCTAATTCATGATAAATGATATAGATAAGTATTTTCTCTAGGGCCTCATGTTTTGGATATTGCATGAGTTTTCTGTTGAATCTATCTCACACCTCGTGCAAGCGTTCACCATTTAATTGATGAAAGTTAGTGATTTCATCACACAATTATAGCATCTTGGATGGTGTAAAATAATGATCAAGAAAGGTAATGGTAAGATTATCCCATGAAGTAATTAATCCTACAGGAAGGGATCAAAGCCACTATACCGCCTCCTCACCCATTAGAGAGAATGGGAATAGGCATAACTAGAAAGGAATATCAAGTTATATGTGCAATATAAAAGGGTGCACACATTTTTATGAAGTTCTTCAAATGCAAGTTGGGGTCTATCACGACTCCATTTCAAGTAATGATTGCACCTACCACATCCTACTGGTAGGTAAGGTGATAACGTAACCCGAAGCTACTGCAATTGTTACCTCAGTAAAAATGTCTAACACAAACCCTATATGTGGACATAATATAACAACAACATTTAACAACTAAGACAACCAATATTCAAATACCAATCCCACGACCTGATAGTATTAATATAAGAGCTTCTAAACTTGATGGGAGAAATTTACAATCTTGAAAACTAAAATGTCTTAATTAATCTCATACATTTGTCTTGAGAACAAAAGACATAAGTATATAGGGAAAAGCGGACAACTCAATCTCTAAGAGCTCACCATATCTCTGAATAGTCAAAACATCATGAACTAGCTCAACGGCGGTAACTAGATCCTGGGTCTACACCAAAAAGGTACAAGAGTATAGTATGAGTACCAAAACACGGGTACTCAATAGGCATAATCGGCCGGTTGAGGTAAAATATAATGTAAAGATGATATAAAGTAAGACAATAACCTTAAAGTCAAGGGATAGGATCAAACCTGAATGTACTTGATGCCACTGTAACAGCATCTGTACTACTAATGTACTATCCCGACATACTACCTCAATATACTCCATAAATATAATAACAACTGAGTATCATGTCGAAAGCATAAAGCCATATACACAATAGCAAGCATCTACTAGCCAAAATCATCATCAACCATATTTATATAATAAATAAAAAGAACTTACCAAGACGTCCCATACCACCGGGAAGTACACAAAAGAGATCACAACAAAGAACTCATCACGGGGTTTCATACCACCAAAGAGTACACAAAAGAATATCAAAATAGAACCCATCACAGTGTCCCATAACACCGTAGGGTATAACAAAAGTATACAACCCATAATACAATAAAGCACAACTGCTCCATCCATTGACTAAGCCTTAAATCACTATTAGGCATAGATTTCCTCAAGTTTCTAATTTAGCATCAACAAGGGTCACACCTCTTATGCAGTAATTGGAACAAGGAATGAATAGAAATTTATCAAGGGAGACCTCATATTTAAAGCACATAGGTTGTTGGCCCCACACGACCTAACTTTACAAATAATAATGCATATAAGTAAATTTTCCCCACATGACATCATAACATTCTTACCTCTTTCGGATTCACCAGACGTCATCATATCATCAATGCATTCCACCGAATTCACCAGGCATCATCACATATCAACATATTTCTTCGGATTCACCAAGCATCATCACAAAATCACATACCCCTCTGGATTCATCGAGCATCATCACAATATCAATATATTCCACCAGATTCACTGGGAATTATTATAATATCACATATTCGACCGAATTCACCAATATCATCATAATATCAACATATTCCTCTTGATTCACTAGGCATCATCATAATATCACATATTTCTCCAAATTCATCAGGCAACATCATAATATTAACATATTCCTCTGAATTCATCGGGCATTATCATAATATCACAAGTACCCCAATACAACAAACATCCATCGCCATTCCAATAGACATATACAAAAGTTCACAATATAAGAAAGTAGGGATGTGGGATAACTATTGCCATTTTACCTAGCAAATAAGCTTCACACATATTATGAGCATGAACAAGAGCTTGAGAATTTGCAAGACATGCAAAATAATCACTTAACAAGATTATTTAAGTTATGATCACAAGATAATCCGATAATCTAGTTCAACCATCACAACCCCTAGGTATAAATAGTTTAGACAATCACCACGTATCTAGGCCACTAAGCATTGACTTAGTTCAAATTTTAGGTGGGGCAAGTCCAACTTCTAAATCCCGAGAATGCCAAGCTTACTAACACATGTCTAGCTTTTACCCGAAATTAGGCTAAGTCATCTATACCTCACCATAAGAGCTTACCAATCCTTTCTAGGTCCATAGAGAAAGTCTCTTCAAGAATCATTCCTAAGTCAACATAACACAAAGGTCATCTCCTATCTAGGAATTATATAGGTCAGTGCACTCCTAAGGATGGAGAAGTATACTATTCATGTCTACATAGAACAACTATAGTGTTCTCACACTAGTCATGAGACCAGCAATAATCTAACCAAGGTCCTAGACTAAGGGTCAAATATCATGCCTTACCAATTAATAGCCTATATAAGTCAATGAATCCCAAGATCACCATTTAATCAACTATTGTCTGAATTCCCCACCTAGTCTCGCAAGATATCAATAATTACATTACAAATAAGCTCAATCTAGTCTATGGGTAAGACTAACCTACCTGGAACCCAAAAGACTCATGAACAAATGAGCTTTTCCTTTTTTTTTCTCAAAAGATTCCTTTTTCCCCAAGCAATGTTGTAAACAATACAATTTAAGCATTACAACAAGAATGACAATACCCATTATGGAACCTTTGTCCATGGGTTTCAAATGGTAACCAAAACCCTAATTGTGTTTCATCCTTATAAAGACATTTCCAAGACCAACCCATAACCTAACTATATTTAGAAAGTTCAAACCCTCAGGAAATTTTAGTCAATAACTCAATTTTGGGGCTACAATTGACTCACAATGATTTAGGGGTTTTGAGTTAGGAAGACATGAAATCAATACCAATTTAGAGGAATTCTTACCTTAGATTGTAGCAAGAACCAATCACATAATTTATTTAAGCTCCAATTCAACCCTAAGACACACTTAGAAGGTTTTACACTCTATTAAGGTTAATAGGTTAAGAGGGACGCATAAAATGGCCAAAAATTAATATAAGAAAGCACTTAAATATGGGTCAACTATACCTCTAATGGCACGGTTGTGGCCCTCACCTCACCGTTGTTGTGGCCTTGCAGTCGCACCTCCTTCACCGCGGTCGCAATACCTCGGTGCATGCTATGCATGGCTGAAGCTTGGAACTTGATTCTGAGATTCTCCCAATGGCTCAATATGGATATGGGGTCCATTTCGAATAAATAAGATATGAAACCTAATATTTATCAATGTTCCAGATGCATTGGCAAAGTTGGATTTCGTAGACGAGTCTATTTTACCAAAGTTTTTACTTAGTGGTCAATTAGGAACAACAAAGACTTTAAATTGAGAAAGGGATTCTAAAACCCAAATGAACTATTTGGTAACCAAACAATAAGTGCTTGCAAGTCATTAATGACTTGGGATTGCTATGGAGAAGTTCTATCAGGGGAAGCAAGAAAGAATATGGATAATGACCTAAAGGGTCATTATAACATCCACTACCAAGGAATTTCATCCCCAAAAGTTAAACATCGCCCAAACACACATGCAAGTAGACGTGGTCTTATCAAGTAGTAAAATGGCTTTCAAGAAGCCAAGTATCGATCCCACAAAGATTTGATTTACCTACAATTTAATTTTAGTTCACAATTTAGATTAGTTTAGTGCAAAGGTAACCAATAAGAGTTTTGAATATTGGAAATAAAGAAAATTAAACGCGTAATGTAAAGATTATGAAACAATCAATAGGATAAAACCCAGGGCTAAAGCACCCTGAACAATCGTACTATGTTATTGAATTTCATTCGTTAACATGCTTATGTTGGTTGTAGATTCGTAGGGTTAATTGAAAGCTTATGGTTTCCCAACCTCTAATCCTTTACCTAAGTTCAACATTTGCAACTACATCATTTAGAGGAGATGTAATAGTCCACTTAAGTTATTTAATCTATCATCCTACATTTGAATCAAGTAAGGCATCTAAGTACATCCCTGTCCTAGATACTAATTTGAATACCTTATTACATAAGGAAATACAAACCATAATTTGTTTATTCAGATGTTCTATCTCCCTATTCCCTCTCCTGAGATCAAAAGGTAGACAATTTATGTAATCTATTTGTCGCGAATCCTCAAAATACTTATAACAAGAATAACCAAACAACGAATAACGAAAAAAAATCAAACAAACAATTCAAAATAATAGTACTCATGTTCTTGGCTTTAGCACCGGAAAGAGGGTTTTCTAGCAACTCATAGTCATAATCACATCCAAATAATTGTATGAATGACTAAAACCATAAATAAAGCTAAGTTAAAGAAATAAAAACCTAAAAAGATGTTGTGGTCAAATGTTGTTCCAAGTGATCTAGGGGTTCCAAGATGATTAAAACATGATTTAACAGGTTGGATTTATAGTAAAAAAGTCATAAACCAAATAGGATTGGGTTTCCACATGATTAATCTTCAGTTTGGCAGTTATTATTCCAATTTTGATGGCCACTGCCTCGCGGTGTCGAGCCAATCGACAATTGTCAATTCCAGAATCTCCCTGTGATTTCAACACATTGTGGCACCTCCTCAAACTCCACCAAATTCGACACATGCCTTTAGGTTAAAAAGTTGGACCTCTTCTAAATACATTGGAGTTTTGAACGAGCCATTAGACGTTCCTATAGAGCACACATGCCCCATATATTTCGGGTATCAAAATTGCATCTAACTTGTGTCTTGTGCTTCTGTGGTCATTTACGAGCCTTTTAAAGTTGTTTCCACTTGATTTGAGGCTTGTATATCCTTCATATGTCCTTATAATATATTAAAAAGGCATCTTATAGTATCAAAAAAAACAATTTAGAGGTAAAAACAACACAACATCCTCAATGGTGAACTAGAAACAAGAGCTAAGCATAGGCTAATTTCACTTTGAGCTTTAACTCATTGTTTTGACACTTTTCTTGATCCAATTGATCCTTGAACATTATAACTATGTTTTTTCACATATAAATACATAATACCAACCTTAATAACTCATTAATACACATTATAACCCAATACAAGAGACTAGACAACACCTAGCTCAAACTAGTCACACTAGTTTTCTTGGTTGAACTCTAAATGGTCTAATTTAATCAAAAAACATGTGAAAATAACATAAAATATTGTAAACACATAATTGGACACATAAATGCTCATTTATATCATTACATTACATATAGCACAGGAATCAACCTCAAAACAAGGTAAAAAAGCTTGGTTAGTAACGCTAGAATGCTTAAAAATACACAACATCACAACCCTACACTTAAAGCCTTTTTTTCCCTCAAACAACTTTTAACTATAAACACCATGATCTGAAGAGACTCCACACTTATACTACATGCAAAAAATTCAAGATTAAACTACAATAACTCAATGGAATGCAAGTTTACAGCACTAAGAATTTTATACACAATTGAAAGCTCAAGAATCATACTTCAAAACATCCTAGTTTCAAGAATGGAATCCACAAGTGGAGAACTCATGCATCTTGCTCAATTAAGGACATCATACAATTTACCGACATTCATC
This sequence comes from Capsicum annuum, assembly GCF_002878395.1. Lineage (NCBI taxonomy): Eukaryota > Viridiplantae > Streptophyta > Magnoliopsida > Solanales > Solanaceae > Capsicum > Capsicum annuum. The sequence continues at coordinate 366,573 of NW_025893245.1, forward strand.
AAACATGTGCCCTCACAATAAGTGAGTTACTCATAATCACTCAAAATAATACAAATTATTGCAATGGGTACAAGAGTCAAATTACGCTCACTCTCACAAGAAATTCAAAAGTTACACATAATAAACCATAAGCATTCCCTTAGTGTAATGTTTCACAAATAGTCGAATGTAAAGCTTAAGATCAATTAGGTCTTTTCATGGTTTTAATGTAGCCTAAGGGACTGATAGGAACTATTTGGGAATAGTGACTAACCTCTCTAAGCACTTTAATACACTACATTAAACAATTGAAACCAATCTTCATCATCCAAATTAAAATTTTTCATTCGTCCATACCTTTTGTTTTTCCCCCATCTCTTTTAAGCATTTTCACAAACACTTGGTGGACACATAGCTTACTACCACAAGAATGATTTTTTCTCTTTTTGTAAAATCATGATAATAGTTTTAGCATAAATTATATTACAACCATCCACCACACATCAATTATAAACCAATAACTATTACCTTGAGACATAAATGTCACTTTTTTCTTTTTCAATTTCTCAAACTCCTTAATAAATCAATTTTTTTCAATTAAAGCACTTAGGAGCTTTTTGGATCAAATTATGGTTTTTTAAAGTAGGGAATTATTCTATATATGAGTCTATAAATGAAAAATCTAAAGGTTCGATGGGGATTAACTAGAATCATGCACAAGGGTAGGTCAAATAGAAGGTATAAAACAAGGCTATCAAAGAAATTCCTAAATCATCTCCTAGAACCACATTCTTTATTTTGCTTTACACACATGCCGGACAGGTTCTAGATATCATATTTAATAGGGAGCATACAAAATTCTCATACGCACATGGTACATTTTTGACTCAATAGGATAATCATAGACTCTCAAACAAACAATAGCATGAATTCAAATTTAAGCCACAAAATACAAGTGTAAAAAAATGAGCCTATAAGTCTCAAAAATAGTAATTCACTCATTCAATATGGTTTTACAAAACAAAATACTTGGACCATGCAATCAAAAATAGCACCAACAAGAATATCTTACACAAATTTTTTTAAAATTGAGCAAAAATTTAGGGATTCCCCTCCTACACTTAAAAATGTACGTTGTCCCCAATGAGAATTCAAAAGAAAGAGACAAAAATACTCCCTGAGCCCTCTAGGCCTAGCTAGTAGCATCTTTTACACATAAATAAGATCAATGGGACCCCATACTCAATTTTTTCCATGCACCTTAGCTCAAGTGTTCGGTACTCAAACTTCCCGTCAACCTCTGACATAATAAAAAATAAAAACTACATAAAATAAAAACTTTAAAATTGAAATGAAAACATACCTACTTAACTTAGGTTGCTTCCCAAGTAGTGCCTGATTTAGTGTCACGGCACAACCCAACTCAGCTTAACCATATTCCTTCACCCTTTTGCTCCCTCTTGGGAGCATTTTTTTCATTTCTTTTTGACCTTTCAAGTTTTCACACTTAAGGTCACCGTCTCTCTTCACTTCAACCTTTATCATGTTGGGATACAGTGATTTCATCTTAGGCCACTCAATCAGGTAATAAAAAAGGTCTTTGGTGGACTAATCGCCCCACACTTTTCCCCAATAATAATATTTATCACACATAAATATTTAATTTGGTGTTTCACTTTGGGTGTTTTGTACGTATCAAATCCCACTTCTTCATCATCTACCCTAATTTTGAGCGTGCCTTCTCTAACATCAATTAAAGCCCCTCCAATTTCTAAGAATAGATTCCCCAAGATGATTGGTACCTATTAATCTGCCTTAAAATCAAGAACCAAAAAGTTAGCAGGTTAATGAATTTACCAACCATTATAAGGACGTCCTCTATTAGTCCTTTTGGATATCTTATGGATCCATCTGCGAGCTGTAAAACCATTGTGGTCAATCTAGGCTTTCCCAAGCCCAATGTTTTAAACAATGATAAGGACATCAAGTTTATGCTTGCCCCCAAGTAAGTAAATGCCTGGACCACTTTATTCCTAATTTGAATAGGGACAGTAAATTTTCATTGATTTTGTTCTTGGGGATTTTTTCTGTCATTACCGCACTAGAGTATTGTTTCTCTAACATCTTACAATTTCTCCCTTTTTGCCACCACATCCCTCAAGTACATTGCATACTTAGGCATATTCTGCAAAACATCTAGCAAAGGTAAGTTAATATAAAGCTCTTTGAATGTATCAATGAACTTTTTGAACAGGGCATCCTCCTTCGCTTTTATTTTCCTTTAAGGGAAGGGCAATGGCAGTGCCTTCTTCACTTATGGTTCATTAACTTTTGGTCTCAAGTACTCAAACTTTTTTAAATCTTCAACAACTTCGTTGAGAACCTATTTGGTCACCATATTAGCATCAACCTCCTTATTTTTTTTGGGGTTCTCCTTGAAGTTCCTTACCTCATAAGGTGATCGCCATAACCTGCTTTGTATTTTTTGTGTCCACTGGAAACCCAGCTTATGGTCTTGTATTCAGTACCTGTGATAATTGGCCCACTTGAAATTCTAAACTTCTTATGGCCACTTGCAAATTTTGTATATCAGTTTTTTGATTTTTTAGATCTACAAACAATTGTGCTTTACTATCTAAGATTTATTTCAATATCTCTTTCATGTTGCTCGTTGACTGATTTGATTGGGTTTATAGCTGTGGGGCATTCCATGACAAATTTGGTGGCTTAGTTTGCCACTTCATGTTTAGGCATTACCATAATTTGGCCTTTGAGCATTGCCTACATACATCATAGATTTTGGATTTGATGAACGCAGTAGCCGCATGACCACTATTTTTGTATACTTCACACCAACCTACAGCTTGTTGGATAGCATTGACTGTGGTTGTAGGTTGTGCTGTTCCTAACATCAGCCGCTGAAATGAGTGTTGATCAAATTTTGTAAGGCAGATACCTATGCTTATAAGGTTATAAATTAGTCCACCTCCAATGCACCTGTAATTCTTTTTGTTGCACTTTTAGAATATGTATACCAATCTGGATTTTCTTATGCTATGCGATTCAGAAATGTGTACAACTCATCATAAGTTAATTCCAGCACTTGACCACCTGAGGCTGAATCTAGTAAAGTCTTTGTATTTGATCAAGAGCTTCTACAATAGTGTAAGCAAGTACCTCATTAGACTGTTGATGATGTGGACAATCCCAAAGAAGAGACTTGAAGCATTCTTATGCATGATAAAGGTTTTCATCAGGCTTCTATTTGAAGATCACTATCTCACTGTGAAGTCTCGCAGTCTTGCCTGATGAAAGGAATCTGATGAGGATCTTTTTGGCTATGTCTTTCTATGATATGATTGAATTGGCTGGCTCCGCATTTTCAACCACCTTTTAGCTTCCCCTATAAGTGAATGGGGAAATAGTGTCACCATCACATAATATAGAGTCACCCCAGTAGGAGCGAATGTATCACTAAGCTTAATAAAGATCTGCAAGTGGACTTTTGGATCCTCGTGTAAAAGACCTGCAAACTATCCACTACTGATAAGAAATTGCACTATATTATGTTTCAACTCGAAATTACCCCCAGTTGCCAGTCTTTGAATTGGGAAAGTCAAGTTAGTTGGAAGTGGGACTGCCACTTCCCTAACGTTCCCATCAGCTGATTGTTGTTCAATCATAGAAACAGTATTCTCTTGGTCTTCTTGGATTTGCAGAATTCTGAGGAGAAAGATTACTTCTTTCCTACATTGATGGTAAAGTTTCTCAGGTTTTAGGCTTGGTTCTCCCAACTCTCGATTCCGTGTCAGCTTAGAAACTTAAGAACCTGTTTCCCACAAAAAATAAAAACAAGACCCAACATAAAAAACACCAAAAAAATCTAAAAATAAAGATAAAATAAATAATTGCGAAATAACAAGTCCCCATCAACGGTGCCAAAAACTTGACAGCGCACACACAAGTGTACGTGGTTATATCAATTAGTAATGCGGCCTTCAAGAAGTCAAGTATCGATCCCACAGAGACTTGATTCAGCAATAATTCAATTTTAGTTCACAATTTAGATTATTTTTGTGCAAAGGTAACCAACAAGAGTTTTGAATATTGGAATTAAAGAAAAGCACACAATTCGTAGTGTAAAGGTCTTGAAATATAGGAGAAAACCCAGGGTTAAAGTTCTCTAAACAATCATACTATGTTATTGAATTTCATTCATTAACTTTCTTATCTTGGTTGTTGATTCGTAGGGTTAGTTGCATGATTATGGTTTTCCAACCTATAATCCATTACCTAAGTTGAACCTTACAACTACATCGTTGAACGGAGATGTAATAGTCCACCTAAGTTCTTTAAGCTATCATACTACATATGAATCAAGTAAGGCATCTAAGTACATCCTTGTCCCAGATACTAATTTGAATTCCTTATCTATGCTACCTTAAAACCACCAACTCATAAAACATAAAGTGAAGTTACTAAAATACCCCCAACTTAAAAAATAAATTGAATTCTTTTTTAAATTAAAAACTAATATCCTAATTAGGAATAACACAAAATCTGTGCAACAAGAACGTATACCAAACCCCATGGTTTTCTATGAAGCCATGTGCTCCTTCATAGAAAAAATACACATCAAAGATGTCGCTTGGAGTTTTAACTCCTTTTGGCCATCTTTTAAATCATCCATGTTATTGATGATTTGTTTATTAGTATAATTATTATTATTATGAATGGATTTCATCAACTTTCATATTCTTCCACTCTTACCCGCATTACCGCTGACCTTTTTTTTTGTTAATGTTTTTCATTTTTACCAATTAATTCAAATTTCTTGCTTCCTATACATCCTAAAAAAAAATTTCCATAACACTTTCTTCTCAATTTTTAGTTACGTTGTCTTAATTTGTTCGGAAATCAATGTATAATTGTTATTCAATGAAACTCAACAAGGTTGATTTTGGCTCAAATACGTTGTTTGAAGGTTAGTTCATTAATTGTATATATTGTATTCTCGTTCTTTTAATCACTCCATCTATTTATGTGTTAGCTTTTCATTTTATGAGATTCAAACTAGGTGAATTTAGACCAATATTTTAAAATTCTCTTTTTATTTAATTTGTTTGAGACTCATTTCCTTGCAGGATAGGTTGGTGCGCTAATTTAGAACAAAACATACAAAAAAAAAATTAAGAAAGAAACATAGGGCTTTGGGTTATAGGTGACAAAAAGGTTTTAAAATAAGGTGTAGGTGACACAAGTCTTAATAATTGTGTGGAGGTGATAATTAATTAATTATGGACTAAGAAATTTTGGGAAATTTCAAAATAACCCACAAGTTTTTAAATTTTACACTTTGATTCAAATGTTAGTTAATATAACTGGAACGAAGAAAAAAATGCACGTTTTTCTTTCTCCTTATCCATTGTTATTTTCTCTCTCTTCGCGATATTTGTTGTTCATTGTTGCTGCTGCTTTATTCACCATCTTCTGATTCATTATCATTATCTTATACTTGATCATCATCTTCATATTCCTCTTGTTCACCATTGTTATTGTTGTCGTTGTTTTTGTTACCATAACTGCTACTCTTTAACCTATTTATATAACCTATTTATTATGTCAAAAATTGTTTCATACATTACTTTCAAGTTTGGCATTTACTTGAGAGGAGACTTTGTTAAGTCAAATGCTGCTTTTTAGTTGAATTTGATATATAGTTAACTGCTAGTGTGCTGTTTTTCAACAATAGCTAGCACCCGAACATGAATGCAACATGAGAGCAATCTGATTAAACAGATCCATCATTTGTGGCACTAGATAAATATTTTGTTGCAACAGTGGACTTATGTTGCCCATAGTATGAATCAAATAAATGGGCTTCTTTTGCTATTAGTAATCTGTTGCACCAGATTAGTAATCCATTTTAACAGATAAATAATCTGTTGCACCAGATTACTAATTTGTTTCAATAGATAAATAATCTGTTGCACTATAATATATATCTGTTGAAAAAGAATATTTATCTATTACAACAGATAAATATTCTGTTGCAATAGATGAATAATCTATTTCAAACAATAAAATACAGCTCATGTCACAAACCCAATAAATAACTCAACTCATATGCTGATATCTTCCTATTGATACTGGATTTAAATTATTCCTTAATTTTAGACATGTCATTCATTAAGAAAAAAATAGACACATTAAAATTAAATAAGAATTAAAACATCAAATGCATCAAACATAAATTTTTTATTAAACAAAAAAAATTAAAATACATAGGTAAAAGAAAAAAAATATAGTTATTATTATCATCATTATTATTTTATATGGACGGTTAAACTGGCAGAAGCAGTGCCCTTCTAGCCTACAGATCTCTTGTAGCATCCTTACTCTGAGGGCGGCAAACTCCCACTACAGGTCATGAACCTCCTTCTGCAGTTCCTGCATGGCATTTTGTAAAATAGTGACATCCCACACTGGATCAGCCATATCTAGAAAATGCATAAGTTGACAAAACACACACGTAAAAAAAATAAAAGTAAAGAAAAGAAAGAATTTCAATGTTCTATCTCCCTAATACCTCTCTTGAGATCAAAAGGTAGACAATTGAGGTATTCTAAGGGTCTTGAATCCTCAGTTATAACAAGAATAAACAAATAGCCAATAAAGATAAGCAAATCAAATAAACTTAATTCAAAATAATAGTACTCAAGTTCTTGGCTTTAACCCCAGAAAGAGGATTTTTTATCTACTCATAGTCGTAATCACATCTGAATAATTGTATGAATGATTAAAACTAAAAATAAATTTAAATTAAAGAAATAAAAACCTAAAAAGAAGTTGTGGTAGCTTCCAATGTTGTTCCAAGTGATCTAGGGGTTCCAAGATGATTAAAACGTGATTTAACAAGTTATATTTATAGTAAACAAGTCATAAAATGAATAGGATTGGGTTTCCATATGATTAACCTTCAGCTGGGAACTTTTTAATCCGCTTTTGATAGCCACCACATCGCGGTGTCGAGCCAATCAACAATTGTAAATTTTCAGAATCTCACCGCGATTTCACTGCGTTGCAGCACCTCTTAAAACTCAACCAATATCTACACACACCTATGTGTCACAACGTTAGGCCTCTTATGTATCCACTAATGTTTAGAACACGTCCATTGGTCCTTCCTAAAGCGCACACACGCCCCATATATTCAGGGTATCGAAATTGCGTCCAGCTTGTGTCTTGTGCTTCCGTGGTCATTTTCGAGTCTTCTTCAATTGTTTCTACTTTATGTGAAGCTTGTATATCCTTCATATATCATCATAATCCATTAAAAAAGCATCCTATATTATTAAACACAAAAATTTAGTGCTCAAAACAACATAACATCCTCAACAGTGAACTGGAAACACGAGCTAAGCATTGGCTAATTTCACATTAAGCTTTAACTCATTGTTTTAACTCTTTTCTTAATGCAATTGACCTTCGAACATTACAAATAAGTTGTTTCACATATAAATACATAATAAAAACCTTAGGAACTCATTAAGACACATTAAAACCCAACACAAGAGACTAGCTTGGTTGAACTCTAAATGGTCGAATTGAATCATAACTCATGTGAAAACACCATTAAACATTGTAAACACTTACTTGGACACATAAATGGTTATTTATATCATTATCAACATATATAGAACAAGAATCATCCCTAAAACAATGCTAGTAGGGATAGGTTAGTGATACTAGAATGCATATAACACCTAGCTTCAAGGATACTTGGCCCACATCTCACTCTTAATCTCCTAAGTACTCTATCGAGCAATCCCTCCATTAAATCTTGATTATTGAAATCTTCGTAGTACGCAACCACCTCACATCACTTGCCAAAAGAATTATGGGAGCCACTACAATGGTTAACTAATCATCACACTGGACTGAGTTCCATCTAATCACATGGGAAGGATCTAGAATATACTTCCATAATATAGAGACATGGAAAACTGGATGGACAATGACAATGTCTGGAGGTAGAGCTAACTCATAGAACACCTCTCCAAGCTCACGAAGAATCTCAAAGGACCAATATAGTGAGGACTAAACTTACCCTTCCTTTCAAATCTCATCACAACTCGCATAGATGAAAGTAGAAGTAATATACGATCCCCTATTCCAAATCTTAAGGCATAGAGTCTACGGTCGGTAAAGGCCTTTCTTCCTACTCTGGGCTACTCTCAGCCTACCCTGAATCACCCTGACTCTATCTAATAAGTCCTAAAGCAAATTTGTATAACAGGGTCAAACCTTGATGTCTCAAACTATCCTATCGGAGAACGACACCTCCTTCCATACAATGCCTCATAAGGTGCCATCTCAATACTCGAATGATAACTATTGTTGTAGGCAAACTCTGTCAGAGGTAAGTGCTGATCCCACTAACCTATACAGTCCATAACACATGCTCATAGCATATCCTCAAGAACCTGAATAGTCCACTTGGACTGACTATCTTTTTGCAGATTTGAATCCACCTTAGTAATAACTCCTCCTGAAATGCTCTCCAAAACCTCGAAGTAAACACAACCATAATATAATATAATAGACATAGGAACCCCATTCAAATGAACTATCTCCTGAACATAAATCTGGGCTAATCTCTCAGCACAGAAGGTCATCTAAATAGGGATGAAATATGCTGACTTGGTCAAACAATCCAGAACAACCAAGATCCATCGTAACCACAGGAAATATGAGTAATAAAGTCCTCCATGATCTTTTACCATTTCCACTAATACATTTACATATTTATGACATTCAAGTGATTGACAATATATTATATTGATTGTGTTGTGAGTGAATGTCCATTGTCATGATATTTAAGTGTGGTCCTACATTATTTATTTATGCTATCGAGTCCTGGGATTTTATACCTAAAAACTTAGCTGCTTGTCTAGAGCCAAGTCAGTCTCAAGATAATCTCAGTCGTGCTATGATCAGTATAATTTAGTCAGATGCACAACTTAAGAAAATTAAGTAATCTCAGTACAAGTTCAATCCAATCTCTATAGCAGTCTAACTCAGTTCTTATCTAGTTTGGTCCTCAGTAGTATTCAAAATTCAGTTTAGATTTCAATAAAGCTCAGTAAGTTATAGAACTCTATACTATTTAGAAA
>NW_025893246.1:0-3094 GCF_002878395.1 Capsicum annuum
TGTAATCTTGTTATCATTATGTTTGTGAAAAATCAAAGTCTAGTGAAGTCGTGTGAGGCCTATTTCGATTCACTAGCATAGATGCTTTGTTATTCATCTAATTTTCTTGTTCAAAATACAAAACCAAAGTCTAGTGAAACCGTGTGAGGCCTATTTCGATTCACTAGCAACTTGTAGTTTATCTTGTTGTTCTAGTATTAGTTAAAAGTAAGGGTTTCTGTGTAGTGACAGAAGTAGTAACGTTTAGTTGAAAGTCTTATGTTAGTTGAACTTGTGGGTTTAGAAGTGTAGTGGAAAGAATGGTGGTAAGGCCCATTTATTGAATATGTATAGCTGAATTTTTGCTTATGATTGAATTAGTAATGAAGTGATAAACCCTTGTTTGTTAGTTTAGTGAAGTTAGAGAAGGAGATTATTAGTTAAGGTGGATTGTTGTTTGCTTGAAGTATGAAAAGAGTTATTGATGGTATTTGTTGTGCTAGGAAAGTATAGGTTTTGATAGAAGTACTTGGTGGTTGAGTATTGTTAATTTAGGATTTCCTGAGATTGCAAGAGGAAGTTTAGTTGAAATTTATAGAGCTATGAAAGTAATTTAGGTATGAAGATGGGTAAATAGTAATGATGTGAAGAGGGAGGATGTGTTAACAGATTATGAATAAGATAGGCCATATGATTATAATCAATTGTCATTGTGTACTAGTTTTTCTTAATGTTGTGTTCTATAGTTTTGAAGTGAAAATTGTGTGTGAGATTGGGTTGTAAATCATGTTTAGCTCTAGACATTCAGTTTGAACAGTTGATGGTTCGGTGGTTGAAGCTAGTTATATGGAGGTGATCTCGTAGGCCTGAACAGTGTATGCAAGAGTGTAAGATCATGTGTTCGTAATTAAGTATGATGTAGAGGTGCATCCAAGGTGCTATGGGGCTGCATTATTTTGTGAGGATTAGTGCATATTATGTGGTTAGTAGTAATGTTGAGTTACTAGGTGGAGAAAGGCTAGTTAGATAATTTATGTTGTTCTTGATAGCTAAGTTAAGGAGTTATGATTGAAGATGTTGAGTCTTTTTAGTATGATTTTATTCTCATGGTTTGGGAAAAATATAAGTATAAAAGTGTGATCTTGGTAGGCTATGATTGTGTGATTAAAGATGTAGATATGGTTGCAAATGAGAGTGTAAGTCTTTGATGATGATTATTGAAGCTAGGAATTAAGGATGGTATAAGGATGGGTTGTTCAAGAATGAAGTCGGTAAGTTCGAAATTAGTTTATTCTTGTAATTTTAGCATTTATGTGTAGATAATAGAATGATGAAATTAAGGCTTAATCTCAAGAATATGTGGAGTATGCCTTTAGGGGTATTTGCCTTAAAGTTATATGTGATTTTAATAATAGGCTTGAATGTCATGTTGGGTGTAAGATGATGTATGCAATATGCACTAGTGAATCTACATCAAGAGTTTTAAATTAGTCATTGAAGTGGTAAGGCATGTTATGCTTACGGTGTGAGATCTAAGAAGATATAAAATATTGAACCTTGTGGTTTAGACTAGTATTGTGGTTTGGCAAATTGTATCTTGTGATTTAGTGTTAGGCTTGATCATGGTGAGAGAACTTAGTTTAGTTTAGACCTTAGTAGAAAGATTTTGCAGTTCCAATATGAGAATTATAAGTTGAATCAAATGAGTATGGTATTTAATAGGAATAATATAGTTGAGAGAGCATTTGAGAAGTGATGCTAAGCTTGAAAGTAAGAAGTTGCGTTGCCTACAGCCTAGTAATCCTATCCTAGTTTATGAGTTATATAATTATATTCCATGCTATAGAGTTATATCAATATTGTAATTCCTTAGCCAAATGTCTTGTTCAGAGCATGCCCAAAATTCTTTGCTCCCTAATGTCAATAGAATTTCGTAGAAAAGTGTTGAAGAAATACTCTATTTGAGTGTGGGTAGTCAATATGATCCAGTCCATATAGCCTGCAGTCTACTTTAGCAAGCGAGGAGATAAGCTCCTATAGATTCTTAATTTTCCAGCTAGTCTTACTATCCTTAGTCTTATACGTATGTATATTCCAAGAGGTAATGTGTTTGTGTCCAATTAAACTATGAATTCAACTCAGTTCATGCATCAGTTTTAGTTTCAAATATTAAGTCATGATTCAGTTCGTAAGTATCCTGTGTAGTATCACAGTCTCTTCCTAGTATTTTCATCAAATTATTATCATTCGAGGATGAACGATCCCAAGAGGGGGATGTTGTAATACCTTGATTTTTAATGTCATAAACCTCTCATCCTTTTTCATGAGATCAGATCCAGTGCAAAGTAATGGTTACTCATAAGTTGACACTCTTGTTTCTATCTTAGCCATATAGTTATTTTTCTTGAGGATTCATGCACTTGCAAACCAGTTCAGCAGCTCATTATTCTTCAGATCCAGTAATTCGGTTCTATCAGTTACACATGATAGCTTGAAGACTAATATTCCTCTGTGTTTCAGGTTAATTATCCACATTCGAGGACGAATGTTCCCAAGGGGGAGATAATGTAATACCCCGTATTTTCGTGCTAGAATTCTAATCGTCGTTCCTGCGTGTCTAAGCTCTAATACAAGTGATTCTCGTATGAATACAAGTTTCATGATCATTATCCTAGTCTATGGAGTAGTTTAGAGGTGAAAAATGTTCATAGCAATGACCTAAAACAAAGTTGAGCTAAGACCAATTGATTCATCCAAAGTTTGACATTTGATTCTACAAGAGTCAACTTTAAACATGTATTTCTCTTAATATACATAGAATTTTTCATCCCAAGACCTATCAAATTATAGATAATTGAATTGGATTTCCAATGATATCTATTTTGCAAAAATCCTATACCCGAGCGAAGAGTTATGCCCATTTTCGTGAGAGGCAGTAAGGGTGTACGATGGGCAATGCGCCACCCAATAAAATATGTGCGATTGGGAGTGTGAGGCATACTTAAATATCTGCCATAAGGTGTGCGACGCACACCTTAAGGTCTACCATGGGTTGTGCGCCACATACCTCACTTCCAAGTGCCAAAAACACCCCTATATATGTCTATAACACGGG
>NW_025893247.1:0-3147 GCF_002878395.1 Capsicum annuum
AGGCCTAGTACTTCTATTCCGACTTATGATTCATAGGTCGATGTTCCAACCTATAGAGTTGTAGCAATATTGTAATCTCTTTTTCAAATGCCTTACTCAGATCATGCTCAAAGTTCTTTGCTCCCTCATATCGTTAGAACTCCCTAGAAGAGTGTTGAAGGAATCCTCCAATTGGGTATGAGTATTTAGTATGATTCAGTTTGACTAGCCAGCAATCCAGTTTAACCATCAGACGGATAGATTTCTATAGTTTCCATTTCCCGAGCTAGTCTGGTTTTACTACCTGAAGTTTCATAAATATGGTCATTCCAAGAAATAGTTTTTCGCACCCATGAAAATTGCGAATTCAGCTCAGTATATGTATCAGGATCAGTTTCATAATTCGGATATCCGGTTATAATTCAGTTCATAAGCATTCATTGAACGATCTTTGCTTTTTCCCAAGTGTTCTAGCTCAGACAATGTAATACCGTTATATAATATTAGCCTCGTTTTCTCATGAATTATGCTTGCATAAGTTGTCACTCCGCAGTGTAATAGTACGATCACACCCTGAGCGCATCTAGCAAAGTTTAAAATCTCAGCATGAGTCAGCTCTTTATAATAAGAAAAAGGCAAGTCAGCTTAGACTCAATAGAGGATAACAGTTGTCCTTTATTCAACTCTTTTCCAGTCTCAGATTCAGCTATATAGCTATTATTATCATGAGTATATGCATTCAACGAAGTACTCCAAAGTTTAGAAAGATATAGATTCAGTTTAACAAGTTGTTTCAGCTGTGCATCCTCAGTTTTCTCGGTGTTCGTAGCCTAATTAGCAACATTCGAGGACAAATGTTTCCAAGGGGGAGATACTATAAGACCCCCGTAAGTTTTCCTAGTCGTTAAAGCCCTCAAAGCATGTCAAGAAGAATTTCTCACTTAGAAAATTTGACTAAGTGTTGAGATTCTTAGTGTTTCCTTTAGTATAATACCCCGAGAATCCTAACCAATTGTAGAACAATGATTCAAGCTCATGATAAATAAATTATAAAGGTTTGGTAGTCTTATGACCAAGGTTGATGTGTATTAAGACCTCAAATATGTCCTAGCTACTAGGCGAATCAAAACATCCCTTACCGATTGAATTCTTGAGAAGGATATTGGTATAGTCAACTTCAAACGAGTATATCTCTCGTTATACTACAAATTTTTTAGGTCATGACCCACCAAAAGATAGATAATTGAATTATCTTTCCAACGATACTAATTTTTCCAAAATTCGATACCGGAGTAAAAGGTATGGCCATTTTACCAAAAAGCTATCCGACTGCCAAAGTGCAACGGGAAAGCTGACGGACCATCAACCCAGCAACGGACCGTCGCTTTGGCCATCACAATTGAGGCATTGAGCCCATTTTCTGGCCCAAAATGGCGGTTTGAGTAACGGTCAGTCACCATAGTGACGGTCTGTCACCCAGACCGTCAATTTTGCTCGAAACAGCGCTGAAACGGCATTTTAATGAGATTTTTGGATCTTTTTCCACAATTTTTTTAACACCTAATTACATCAAACCAAAGAACATAACTCCTCTTTCATCCATAACATCAAAATTAAGGTTTCTTTAAAGATCAATCTCCAAGAACAAGATTCAAACCCTTCTTCAAGAAAACTCAAGAATCAAAATATCACCGTTCAAGAACCTTCAAGAAAAGTCTCCAAGATCATTCTAAGGGCTTCAAAGGTCAACTTGTTCCGTCGAATTCAAGCCAAATAAGATATGTGGGGTTTGAACAACAATCCTTTCATCCTTGTGCCCAAAATTTTATTTTAAATACAAATTTTCTGCAATTTATGAGATTTTCCATGAAATTGAGTTAGGGTTTATACCCATTTTCAATGTTTGCAAGATTTTAAGATTTACCCATGGATTAAAAGTTGAACTACATGATTTTGTCTACATTCCTATGTCAATTAATGAAAATTACAGATTCTAAGATAATTTATGAGTAATTGCATTACCAAGCATTAATTTTAAGTTGTTCCAATCTTCATAAATATTGTAAAATCTCATACGTAAGATTTGCAGAGGATAAAATATACGCAAATCTTACCACTATCTCGAGAGCTAGAAAGGTTGTTTTTTAAAAACCCTTGGTGATTCTGTCTGCATAAGTTTCTTCCTCGGTAATTTTATTATATCCTCTCTAATTAATTATTATAAGTTATTTATGTATTAAAAAATTAATAATATTTAATAAAAAAAATAGATAGTTATGACATGTCTGCTTCAGTTGTTTCACCTATAATTTGACTATATAACTCATAGTTAATTATTATAAGTCATCTAAATAGTTAAAAAATAATATTAAATAATTATTATAAAGTCATCTAATTATTAAAAAATTAATAATATTTAATTTAAATATTAAATTTACTTAACGTTTTATATGGGGCTCATTTAATTTTTTTTCCACAAGTATTTTTGTATAACAATTTTATTGTATCACTTCTAATTAGTTATTATAAGTCATTTAAGATATGTCTGCTTCGCTGTTTTAATCGTAATTTTATTATGTCACTCCTAATTAATTATTATGACCATTTAACCATTTTGTCACTTAAATCGAGACTTGAGTAGTTGTTTTATTTAAAAAGAAAAAAAATCTTTTTGAAATGAATAAATAAATAAATCTTATCACTTCTAATTAGTTATTATAAGTCATTTAAGATATATATGCCTTGTTGTTTCAATTGAGATTTTACTATGTCACTCATAATTAATTATTATGACCATTTAAGCATTGTGTCACTTAAATTGAGATATGAATAATTATTTTCTTAAAAATAAATAAATAAATATTTTTTGAAATGAATAAATAAATAAATATTATAATTTAATTATTCTTATAATATTAATTTAATATAAATATTAGGTCCGTGCATTACACGGGCTACTCGTAACTAATATATATATATATATATATATATATGAATAAAAATAAATAAGAAATAGGAGTAAAAAACTTTGAGGGGTTCACCAAAGAAAATGTCCATCTTTTTTTCATTGTGAGAATTTGATGCAGATGTACAGTTTGCGACTTTGTGGGAAGGAAAGAAAGAGAATTAGAAGATAAATGCTATCCAGGGGGACTGTGGTAATTGGAT
>NW_025893248.1:0-2454 GCF_002878395.1 Capsicum annuum
CTTTCAACACTTGTGAAACTAAGCATGAGGTAAGAAATGAGAGTGGGGGTGGTGAGGCTCTTTTTGAACTAACTTGTTTGTTCGTTTTGTAGGTTTGTTTTTTTCTTTTAGGTACCATGGCTGCCTATAGTTTTGATTCCATGTTTGATCGCATCAAAGACGATTGGGATAGCTTCATTGATGCCAAATGCTTAGTGCACTAAATTCCAATTTTGAAAAAGTGAGTTCAAAGGTAAACCTTGACATATTCCCTTGTAATGCGGAGCATGAAGGCTTACCTAATGAAAAACTAAGTTAAGAACACACTTCCCATGATCTACAAGGTAACAAAGCTATCTTCTACACTCCTAGAAACTTGAATTGTTGTGATGTGGCTAGCTTCCCATGATCTACAAGGTAACAAAGCTATCTTCTACACTCCTAGAAACTTGAATTGTTGTGATGTGGCTAGTAGTAGCCAAAGTGGTGTTGTTTCGGATTTTCTTAATGAAGAAGTGTGTGAATCTTCCTTTTGTGATACTCTTAGTATTTCTAGGTTGCATAAGGACCAAACTCTTGTTGTGAGTACACAATCAATAGTTGATCCTTTAGATGAAAAAATCAATTCTTTTCGTAAGACTGATTTGTGTCCATCTAGTGCTAGAACTTATGACTTGAATGAGATTCCCTTACCAAGTGACAAGAGTATTTACACACTAGTTGACCCTTGTGAAATTTGAGGTGAGTCTACATTGGTATGTGAGTTGCCAACAACTAGTGAAGATGTGAATGATGATCAACCAACTCCCGAATATAGTCCACTACTTGAGCATATGTGTGGTATGTTTAATAAGTCTCAAGTTAGTAATGATATTGATAGAGTTGATCATGGTATTGGAGATGATTCTTTGATCATGTTTTATTATGAAATCCATATTGATAGATTTGCTCAAGAAAACCAAGAAAAGGCACAACTGGATGAAGGTGACCTTAAATTACTTGAATATGTAGAAGACCCAAATTTTGATTGTTCTTGTGAACATGTTTTTGTGTGTGATCCCTTTGCTGCTCATGGTGACTTATATCTATGTGGAAATTACTCTCTTGAAATAGGAAGTGGTGCATGCTTAGAGATTCCATCTATTTCTTCTTTGTGTGTTTCCTATGTTGAGCATCCTAGTGGTGATGAACTTGGAACTGGTGAGTACTTGGATAAGGGCACCATAGTTGAAGTTGATTTGCATGACACCTTTCTCTACTCTCTATTTAGCTTTGATGATATGTATGATATTGTATAGAGTATGTCTTTTAGATGGGGTGAAGCCTATGCGGAAAAAGAGTGTTGTCTAGATCCATGTCTAAGGCCACTCTTTCTATTTGACCCCGGTGCCAAATATGGATATGGCGATGCTAGCACACCCAACTTGTTGCTTGGTCTACATGACAAGCAAGGTATTATTCTTGACAACCCGAGGGCAAATATATCATTGTTATCTTAGGATAATGCTTCTAAGTATGCATCCGTGCTTGACAAACTTGTGCTTGAATTGAATGAATCCCAACTTGTGGATGCCAAGTTGATGTTTTACTTGAAAGAAGGAAGCCATATGTGTTTAAATGACTTTATTCCAACCTTATGTGCTAAAATTATTGAACCAATTGGTATTCTTATAGATGATAGCACCTTGGATGATGCCTTTACACTTGATACCTTCCTATACTACCTTTTTGCTTATGATGATATTAATGCTAGTCTTGGATTTGTTTTATGTAGGGGTAGGATATTTGTTTGTTGGTCCACTTGGAGTTACAATGCTATATGGTTTTTTTGGACCTTTGTAGTTGTCTTACCTCTTGATGTTTGCCTTAGCCGTGTCCTTTATGATGCTTGTGGTAGGTGTTTCATGATCATAAGAGGGATAGCTGGTTATATTCCAAATGTGTACCCCCTTGGCATGTTTACCTAATTTGTGGTACTAATGCTAACCCTCCTATCATGAGGATTGTGTTCTTGTTTTTTCGTCTTTATTGTTTTGCTAGGTGCAAATTTGAGGAAAAATTACTTTCAAGATAAAGAGGATGATACAAGCATGAAGAACATAAAAGAGTACAAGGTATTTTCAAAGGTTCGAGCTTTGGAATTGGCAAGTGTTTGGAGCCTTTTAAAGCCTTGGCAAGTTTAGGAGGAGGAGGGAACCATTACACTCAAGACGCGCCTTACTTGAAAGACAATATGGACCTTGCACACTATAGTTGGACACTCAAGAAGCGCCCATTGTTAGGGCTATTATGGTCCTTTAAGACTTTCTTTTTACACTCCAAAGGAGCACCCTTCATTAAGGGTATTTTAGTCTTTGTTTTGTAATAGTATAAATAGGCACCTTAGCTCTTAATTTCCTTAGTTTTTGACATAATGAATTGAGTGAAATTTCATATTGTAATATTAGTGTTAGCTTGTAGTATTCTCCTTCTCCT
>NW_025893249.1:0-2157 GCF_002878395.1 Capsicum annuum
AGTTATCCATGCATCAAATATGCATGATCAGTATGCTATGTACAGTTTGTCAGTCATGAGATCATGTTCCAACTATTCATGTTCAGATCATTGTTTCCCCTCCTAGTCAGTTTCATTCAAGGACGAATGTTCTCAAGGGGGAGATATTGTAATACCTGTGCCTTTTTCTAGCTAGAAATCATCTCAAGGATTCTAGGACTTACTTTGAAATGCAAATATGTTTTTGTACATGCAGTATTTTTGAGATTTTCTTTTTATTATGTGGGAAATTGAGTTGGCTTACCAACGACACCAATTTCTTCAAAATTCGACATTAGACGAAGGAGTTATGGACGTTTTACTCGGAACTGTCAAAATCGCCCAGGTGAGACGGCCCAGTTGGCGGACCATCAAACTAGTGATGGACCACTGCTTGGACCATCACTTCCAAGGCAGAAGGGCCCCATTCTGGTTAAGGCCAGACGGCCAAGTTGATGGACTGTCAACTTAGTGACAGACCACCACTTGGACCATCAAAGACATGCCAGTTGAGCCACATTCTAGATAAGGTGTGACGGACGAGTTGACGGACCACCAAATATTTGATGAACCGTCACTCATACCATCAACCCTTATCCAGTGAAGCCCATTTTTGGTCAACATCTGACGGGCTAAATGATGGTCCACCAAGAGTTTTACGTATCGTCAGTCAGACTATCACACGCCACGTTCAATTTATTTCCAGATCATTTTAATAGGGATATTTTGGTAACTTACCACTCGTCTATATAAACCCAATTACACCCGATTTCCAACACTTTTCATCATTCTTTCACTACAAACAACTAGGGTTTCTCCCTAAATTAAATATTTAAGACCAAGACTCAATCTTCTTCAAAAATCAAAGGATTTCAAATCCTTCCAACTCAAAAACATCAAGAACCTTGAGTCAGGTATGCGTAGTGTTCATCTATGGACCCCTTTCATTCATAGAGTTTAAGAACCATGATTTTAAATGAGAAACTTTGATTTTATTGTTGCTATGTGATGTTGTTCATGTCAATGACCATTGTTTAAACTTTAGAATATTATTTTAAGATGATTTCCATGAAGTATGTATGTTTGTGGTTAAAACCCATGAAATTGGGTGGTTCAAGATAATTAACATTTGATGAGAAAACCTATGCCCAAGGTGTGCATGCAAGGTGTTTGTTAAAATACCTAGGATGCTACAAGTCCATATTTACATGATTTTATGATACCTAAATGACAAGTCCATATTAGCTATACACTCAATATGAATTCCATGCTATTTATGTGTGGTTATTGTTATGGTGTGAAGCATGTGTTATAATGGAATTATAGAACATGTACACGAAATGTATCCATGCTTTCCCTACCATGTTTGAGATGTTGAATAGACTCATAAAGTACACTATCCCTTACTTATGCTATTATGAATTGTGGACTCAAATCTTGTGATCAAGTCATGTCATGTGTATCAGTTTCCTTCTATCGAGTCCTGGGGGTATTTGTAACCGAAACTATAGCTGTGTGCCTAGAGCCATGTCATGTTGTCACGATATCTTCAGTCAAGCCACATTCCATAGAATTCAATCAGTCATGTGACTCAGGAAACCTCAGAAACCTTATGATCTCAGTCAGTTATTAGTATTATTCCATCAGTCAATGGAAATTCAGTAAACCCAGTTCATGTATAGTCAATTAAGTCATGTTCAGTCTCTTTAGATGGGAGTAGGAGTTAGCACCGAGCAAAAATAAGGATGGGAACTCACCTGCTTCAGATGAAGGTGTGATTCTTAGAAGAAATCCTTGTGTTCTAGAACTATGTAGCAAGAATAGGTTGAGACATCAACACCGCCAGCTTGAGGGTTAATGGGGCAGACATCGGCCGTTCTCTTTTGGGGACACTGCCAGATTTGAGGGTCACTTACAGCATGTCTTTACCCGTGGTACGGTATTGACACCCTTCCAATCAGGGCAGCAATTGGGCTCCAGTTCATCTACTTTAGCATACATGGGGCATGTCGGTTAAACAGCTACCTCCCACTATTTCAAAATCAGTCTCAGTGAAATAACTCAGACAGTTCTTTAGATATCCGTATACCAGGACTGTTAGTTACTGTCAAATCTCAGTTATAGTATGGAACTCAGACA
>NW_025893250.1:0-4465 GCF_002878395.1 Capsicum annuum
TGAGCATGATGCATGTTTTCCTTATATCAAACTTAAAGCTTGATTGTTGTGAGTTAGATGGTTACCAGAAGAAAGCACGAGTCAGATGAATCTATGCTGGAAACCGTGATTTGCCGACACAGGAACTTGGAACCCTGCTATGTGATCTTGCGTACCTAGTACTATGTCATCCCAACTCAGGACCTATGGTTAGGAGCCCTGCTTTGTGATCTTGATCCCAACCACAACATATTGACTTGATTGGGGTTGTGGCAACCTGCTGTGTGATCTTGAATGTCCTCCCCTCACTGGTACTCCAACCTTGGCGGCAACTGAGATTTGGTAGTCGGTAAAAATGTAAAATTGTAGGGTGTACCATCTAGCTCCATAGTGCTATATTATTGTTGAAAATCATTATACTATGCCCATGTGTTTTCAAATGACTTTCCGTTAATGTGTTTTAAAATAGCTCTCACCTATGTTGTATAAATTGTATTTTGCTTTTGAATTACTCTGTGTACCAGTACATCTGTATTGACTCCCTATATTCCAGGATCCGAGGCACAGTTCCGCAGTCCCAAGCAGTAGATCCGTGTGTGTCAGAAGTTGCAGTTGGTGAGCCTTCTCTCTTTCGGGAGGCCAGATTTCCAGATATCATTGTTTCTTTTTCCTTTTTTTTTGGTCTACTGGGGCCTTGTCCCAAATTTGTCTCATATGTATGATGGCTAATGTAATGCTAGAGATTTCGCAGACGGTTGTCACATGTTTAGATTATTCAGAATTTTGCTTTGAAAATTGTTCAAGTTTATGAGATTGACCATGGTTCCGTCATTTATTGTTTCCCGCAAATTTTCTTAGACTATATGAATATTGTGCATGATTACCAGATTTAGAAGAGCGCCCGGGCCTTCGTAGTTTGGGATGCTCGTTACGGCTAGAGCCCCGGCTCGGGTCTTGACATATATATTGTTTGATATGTTTTATACATTTTGAGTTTATATTAAGTGAGCTGGCCCTCACACTTATGTTTCTCCCGAGTTGTGAAATCTCACTGATGCTTGCGCCAATATAGGCTTCCTACATCACACCCCATTGGAGTGCGACCTTCTCCGGACCCTGTGAGAATGTGGATGCTTCATGCACCTACTGCCTTTTCTTTTCACAAACCCAAGTTGTCAAAGTTTAACTCCACGGTTTTTTAGAAGAAAGTTCGTCTCCACCAAATCCAGGACCAAAAACAACATACATTTGAATTAAGATACTTCAAAAGGATCCTCTAAAGCCCATGAAAAATTATCTAAAGAAAGTGAAATAAGCATCCATAACAATGAACTACCAAGAAAATCCATTGGAACAGCCAACAAGTTATTTTCTACCTCAGCTAAGAAGTCAATATTAATGAACACACATCAACAAAAGAAATGTAGTACCTTTTTTTCCTTTTCTAGGATATCTCTAATGGGTCGATATGCAGCGGTTGCATAGAGATTCTACATGATAAAGGAGTTAAATTAGAAAAACACAGAAAATTCAAACATCAGAAAGATGAAACAAGGACTAGTTATTTATCCAAGCAAACAAGAATAGCATGCAGACACCTTAAGGTCACTTCCGGAATGTCCATCAGTCATACTTGCAACTGATTCCAGATCAACATCCTGAGCCAAGTCTTCTTTTGCGAGTATCACTTTTAGAATTTTTGCGCTGTTTGGAGCATCTGGTAAATTGACCATCAACCAGTACAGAAAAGACATGAAAAGGGCATTAAGCAAGTGTTAAAAGAATTTCTTCAATAATATCTGCAAATTAGTCATTCCTCTTTTACCTGAGTGGCAGTCGCCTTATAACAGCTTCATCAAGGTCAAATGGCCTGTTTGTTGCTGCAAGTACCAGAACTCGTTCAGTATCCTTTGTGCGTAACCCATCCCAATTCAGCATGAATTCATTTTTCAATTTGCGCATTGCCTGATGTTCTTCTGGATTTTCCCTTCTTCCCAGCATACTATGGAAGCATGCTAACGTCTAAGGAAGCATACTTCATCTACAAAAATAATGCTAGGAGCAATTTTACTAGCCAGCGAGAAGACAACTTTTATGCATTTCTCACCCTCGCCAGACCACTGCGGCATTGGAAAAGAAAAAGATTAAGGTTGTTCTAATGCTAAGAAACTACTATAAACAACATCACCTATACTCAATAGACCAAAAATAAGCTCCAAGAAAACAAACCTTTGAACTGATACTTGACATTGAAATATTAATAAAATTTGCTCCCGCTTCAGTGGCAACGGCTTTTGCCAGCATTGTTTTCCCAGTTCCAGGAGGACCAAACAAAAGTATTCCTTTGCAGGGCTGCGAATCAAATTGAAGAGCAATATTTTCTTAAATAATCACAAATCTCTAGGTAATGCTTGCAAATTCAAGTCCCAAAAGGAGAAACAACAGTTGCAGTAACATTTTTCATCAAGAACAAATTTCCTGTCAAACCGCTCAGATGAAACAAACCAAAGAGTAAGAAATATAAGTAACTATCTTTATCTTCAAGTTTAATTGTGGAAGTAATGTGGTCAAACTTAAACAAACATTATTAGGTAATACTAATACTCTTATTTTAGTGGGAAAAAACAAATGGATAAAAACAAAGCTGGAGTGATTGATCCTTGAACAAAAAGGTCAAATATTTCCAAACTTTTATACAAATTGCAGATGTACACCTTGGTTAGTTGACTCTCGGAGAACAGTTCTGGTCTTTGTAATGGAAGCATGATCAGATCTTTTAATGTATCCTTGACACTTTCAAGTGCACCGATATCATCAAATGTCACCCCAATATCACTGGGGGGAATGACATCAGCCAGAAGTACCTTCTCAAACTCATTGTCTGTCCTAAGTCAGTATCTGCCATATCAAATCAAGGAGCTTTTTATACAAATTTCGCAAAGCATCAGATAAGGAATATTATAATCACCTTGAGTGACTTCTTCAATCTCTTGGTATCATTTTGCTTTGCTTGTAAGAGTTCCAACCCATACTGAATGCTGTTAAATCGAAAAAGATTCCCGCAATTGTTCAATTCAACAATCATTACAGTCAAAGAAAATCATGGATAGGAGAATATCAGATGCTGCTATTTCTATTACCTAACGGGAGATAAGACAAGCCTCATGTCAACATCTGCTTGAGTGTTCCGCGTCAAATGATGGCTCAACGCCCATCCAACAACCTTCTCTGCACCTTCAAGCACTCAATAATTCAGCTCTTTTTGCCAAAAAAAAAAAAAGAAAAAAAAACACCTGGTTGACATAATTGTCTTTTCTTCCTTGTTTTTTGGTAATGAAGGATGTTATGATTCGGATAGAATAAGCAAACCACAAGTAAAAGAAAGACAAGAACAACAACTTATGACAACCAGGGGCAGATGGTTCACAGGGGGTTCACCCGAACCTCCTTAGCAAAAAATTATGTTGTATCTAGAAAGTAGAAAATCTATATTTATGTACATATATTAATGTTGAACCACATGAAACAAGGCACTTAAATAGCCCAGTGGTGTTATTTTCACTGCCAGTGCTTATTATAAAAATTAAATGTATTGTACAGCTCTTATTATTAAAAAAAAACGCTAGGTGCTACTGCTATATAAATAAATAAATAAATAAATAAATAAAGTATTTTACATCCCTTGAAATTGTAAATTTTATTGGCTTTTTCACACATTAATATTTTTATTTTTCGAACCTCCGGAAGAAAATTCCTGGATCCGCCCATGATGATAACACATAATATCCAATCAACCTATGATCTTAGCCTATAGTATAGTCAAAGCACTTAAGTTAGCTCGATCAAATACTATATAGATCCTACACCCACACCCAAATCGTGTCGGATTGACACGGATGTGATAGAGATTTTGAATGATCTAAAAGACATAGTGATGTATATAATAGAGAGAATCTAAAGTACCCCACACATCCTTCAACCCCCTTCCCACAACTATGTGAAGAAGAAGGAAGAACAGTGAAAGCAGCAGCTTACTTTTAACAGAAATTATGGTCTTTGATGCACAATGTCTCGAGTCCGTTGCATTCTAACCCAATCCGGCTCAGAACCTAAATAAGAACGACAATCATATAGCAGTAAGTAGTTAAAGACAGAAGTCATGTCATTAATCTATTGAATTCATAAATCAATCATTCAACTTGTTCACACAATTTAAAAAAAAAAAAAAAAAAGAATATCAGAGAGCAGTAACCTAGTCTTAGAATGCTGGAAATACATTGACAGAATTCTTGGGGAAATCAGGAATATATTGAGTCAACGAGGGTGGAATTTCAGTTTCAGAGGGATACTAAGCAGCTAAGAAATTGACGGAGTTACTCAACTTCTGCAGCAGCTGGAGGTGTTCCAGAGGGACAACAGACAGTGAAGATTACATAACATGGAAAGGCTACAGTAAGACGATCTTTACAGTAAGGTCAACTTATTG
>NW_025893251.1:0-1729 GCF_002878395.1 Capsicum annuum
ATATTGTATGGTTTGAAGCAATCTGAACACATGTAGTATAACAATCTTAGTAAATATTTATCTAAGGAAGGTTATACGAATGATGAAATTTGTCCATGTATTTTCATCAAGAAAACAACGTCGGAGTTTGTTATACTTGCTGTCTATATCGATGACATAAACCTTATTGGAACGCCAATAGAGCTTCAAAAAAAATTGATTACCTAAAGAAAGAATTTGAGACAAAAGATCTCGGAAAGACAAAGTTATGCCTTAGTTTGAAAATTGAGCATTTGACAAATGATATCTTTGTCCATCAATCTGCCTACACAGAAAAGGTGTTGAAACGATTCTATATGGATGGAGTACATCCATTAAGTACTCCGAAGGTTGTTCAATCACTTTATGTGAATAAGGATCCATTCCAGCTTTAAGAAAAGAATGAGGAACTCCTTGGTCCTGAAATACCATATATTAGTACAATTGGGCACTAATGTATCTTGCAAATACTACAAGGCCTGATATAGCCTTTTTAGTTAATTTGTGAGCAAGGTATAGTTCTAATCCTACTAGGAGACATTGGAATGGGATCAAACATATATTACGGTATCTAAAAAAGACTACCAATATGGGCTTATTTTATTCGAAAGATTGCAGTTCTGATCTTGTTGGTTATGATGATGCTGGGTACTTATCTGACCTGCATAAAACTCGATCTAAAATAGGCTATGTGTTCATATGTGAGGGGTACTTCCATATCTTGGCGATCAACAAAGCAGTCTATTGTATCCACTTCATCGAACCATGTTGAGATTATAGATATTCATGAAGCAAGTCGAGAGTGTGTGGTTGAGGTCCACAATACATCTCATTCGAGGAAAATGCGGCTTGAAATGTGACAAAGTACCCATAATTTTATATGAAGATAACGCAACATGCATAGCACCACTTAAAGGAGGATTCATAAAAGGAGATTGAATGAAGCACATTTCACCAAAGCTCTTCTATACACATGAGCTCCAAAAGAATGGTCATATTAATGTACAACAGATCCATTCAAGTGACAACGTGGCTGATTTATTCACCAAGTTTCTTCCAACTGTAGCTTTCAAGAAGATAGTGCACAAGATCGGAATGCAAAGGTTCGTGGATGTTCTCATTTGGGGGATTTAATATGTGCTGTACTCTTTTTCCCTTACGAGGTTTTGTCCCACTGGATTTTCCTTATAAGATTTTTAATGAGACAACCTATATGCATATTCTAGACATTCAAGGTGGAGTGTTATGATATTGATGTATATCAATTGTGGTGAATGTCTATCAAGATCTATCAAGATCTACTTGATGTCTATTAGGATTTGAAGTATTTTTCTTTTACTCAGAAACTAGGAGTAAATTTTTCCTATAAATTAAAGGGCTTCCTTCATTGTAAATCATTCCTCAAAAGAAATAACAATTACTCTCTTTTTTCTCTCTACTCTTGTTCTTTATTCTTTATTATTTCACACAACAACAACAACAACAACAAAAGCATGAATAATAATGTTGCGTGTCCAAAATATTCGCTAAAAGTTGATTGACTTATTTATCCTTTTTAGTTATAGATTCCTCCATCTGAAAATTTACTAATGAGTATAATTATAATTTTATTTTAGAACTAAATAGCATATTTTTATATTACGATAGGATTAAGTTGCTCTTTTTAAAATTTTTAATCACGTTTCAAAACCCATTAATTGGAGGAGTAGTA
>NW_025893252.1:0-1975 GCF_002878395.1 Capsicum annuum
CATCACTACAAAATAGTTTCATCATCACTACTACTAAAATATAATTGTGTCATTTAAGTATCCGGCAACAAAAAAATTCACCAACACACAACCAATGAGTAGAACACATCACAATCACAGCTCTAACAAAACAGATCAATCAGGAAGAAAAAAAATTCACTTCATGAAGGAATGAAGGCTCATCAATTTATCACACAATATACTAAATTATAAAGCTAACTACGCTTGATTTTTGCAAATCCCTTATAGCCCTAGGTTGTTAAAACTAGATAGACATAAATAGTACACGTGACAGGTTGTTGTTTGATATGTTCTTCTATAGTCTTTTTACTCACACTGTCATGTTAAATTTTCTGTAATTAGCTATTTTAATATTCTCTACATAAAAAAAACAAACATTAAAGATAAAAGACTTTTACTGAACAACACAAAGAATTATAGTTACACACCACATCACATGGAGTCCTAATGAAGCGATAATCTTCGTCCTTACATAAACCCTGTTGCTTAGTAAATCGATATGTCATTATACGACTAAAAGGGAAACACTCATTTTTCTACAATTTTTTGGCAGTTTCAGTACAGTCAATCAGTTGTTGTCCATGTTTTAACAGCAACTGATTGGTAGTATTCAATCTTGTAGTCAAACAGTTATTGTCCAGGTTTGAACAACAACTGATTGACTGTATGTTTGAACACTATTCAATGACTGAAACTACTAAAAAAATTGAAGAAAAAAGAAGTTTTTCCCTTTTAGCTGTATGATGGCATATCGATTTACTAAGCAACAAGGCTTATGTAAGAAAGAAGATTATCGTTTCATTAAGACAGGCTTATGTAAGAAAGAAGATTATTGCTTCATTAAGACAAGGAGTAAATATTGCTTCATTAAGACAAGGAGTAAATACAAAACGCCACATGACGCGGTGTGTAATTGTAATTCTTTGAATTGTTCAGTAAAAGTCTTATCTCTATAATTTGTTTTTTATGCAGGAAATACTCAAGATAGCTAATTACAAAAAATTTAACATGGTCAGAGTGAGTAAAAAGACGATAGAAAAATATATCAAACAACAACCTGTCATGTGTACTATTTATGTCTATCTCAGTTTTAACAACCACACTAGAGAGGTTCTCATTTATCTTTTTAAATTAATGTTCACTTCTAGTCTAAAATAGTGTTTCTACTTCTCCGGAGGTAGTGATATGGACGACATACATTTTACGCTCCCCAGACCCCACTGCATATTAATGTTCACTTCCACTGCATATTAATGTTCACTTCTAGTTTATGGATGAAACAACTTTTCTACTTCTTCGGAGGTAGTGGTATGGACTGCGTACATTTTATGCTCCCCAGACCCCACTGCATGGGAATACACTGTGTTTGTTGTTGTTGTTCTAGTCTGTGAATGCTTTCTAATTTTCTTTTTCTTGCTTGTTTCTTAAATATAGAGAGTTTAAGATAGGGCTATAAGGGATTTACAAGAATTAAGCATAGTTTGCTTTTTAATTTAGGACATCATGTGATAGATCAGTACTTCATGAGAGTAGTGAATTTTTTTATTTTTTTTGCTGCCGAATTGATCTGTTTTGTTAGAGTTGTAAATATGATGTGTTCTGGTTGTGTGAATTTTTTTGTTGTCGGATACTAAGATAACACAATTATATTTAAAAATGATCAAACTATTTTGTAGCAATGATGGAACTATTTTGTGACAATTGCAATTGTGGGTCAAATAGTTCTTATCATCACTATAAAATATTTTTAAAACATTCTAAAAAATAATTATATGATTATTTTTATTAAACATTCCAAACTCGGATAATCTTTAATGTCAAATCCCTATCAAAGTAAAAGTCGACCAAATAGAGACAAACATCACGTGTTGCAACCAAATATGTTCTTGTAAGAAATAAGCTTTGGAAAAAAATGTAGTAAGTTATATCAGACAAGTATCCAAGAATTTTATTT
>NW_025893253.1:0-6203 GCF_002878395.1 Capsicum annuum
AAAAGAAGAGAAATAGAAGAGTGAAAATAAAGTGGAAAGAAAAAAAAAGAAAAGAAAAAGAAATTCAAATAAAAAAATAAAATGATAAAAAAAAGAAACGAAAATAGGAAAAGAAAAAGAAGAAAAAACGAGAAAGGAAAAAAAAATAAGAAAATGAAAAAAAAATGAAAAAAGGTGAAAAAAAAAAGAAATAAAAGAGTCATATAAGGAAAAAAAATATTTATAATTAAAAGTAGCATGAATTAAGGGACGGTTACTTTCCTTATTTAACTCTAATCAATGGGAGTTGAAATAGAAACTACTATTCAATTTGTATATGTATTTATATAGCAACATTTTACTTAAATACAAAATACAACTTGCTATTTTTCGTAATTATGAAACAGTAGCTATAAAAGTTATAATTATAGCTGTTAAGTTGCTACTTTTAAAACTTTTCCTATTTTGTCTCAATTTAGGCGACCTAAACAGAATTTAGATAATCAATCATTGAAATAATTTAAGTTTTTAATTATTGTGATTTATAATACTTTTTCTTCTACTCCAATTTTAAGTGTCGCTAATATAATTTCAAGTGCCAGTCAAATATTTTATATCTTTTAAATTGTTAATTATGTCATTTATAATGCCTTTAACATAATTTTTCAATAAGATATGAATAATCTCTCTGTCTCAGTTTATGTGGCGCAAATAAAATTTCGACAATCAATCAATTTTTTTTTAGATATTCTTAAGTTCTTCATTACTGTGATTTACAATACTACAATACTTTTAATCTCATTTTTAAATAATATATGTTACTTTATGTCTTTCTCTGTCTCATCCCAATTTATGTGGCACTAATACAATTTCGAGAGTCAATCAAATTTTGTATGTTAACATTTCATTTTGTATCTATTTTACCCTTTTTATGAAATATTATTAAATTTTTTATGCTTAGATAACCACAATAATTAATTAGGGGTGATATAATAAAATTACGATTGAAGAAGCGAAACAGACATATCTTAAATGACTGATAGTAACTAATTAGAAGTAATATAACAAAATTACTATAAAAATACTCGTAAAAAAATTTAAGTGGGCCTCATATAAGCCGTCAACTTAATTTAAAACAAAAAGAGTTAATTTATCATTTTATGTCTATTTGATATTTTTTATTAAATATTATTAATTTTTTAGTACTTAGATGACTTATAAAAATTAATTAGGGGTGACATAGTAAAATTAAGGTTGAAGCAAACGTGTCAGAAATATCTGCTTTACTTGTTTTTATTAAATATTTTTAATGTTTTAATACGTAAGGACTTATAATAACTACTTATTTTTATTAAATATTATTAATGTTCTAATACGTAATGACTTATAATAATTAATTAAGGGTGATATATTAAAATCATAATTAAAATAACTAAAGCAGACGGCACAAACAGGCATATCAATCTGTTATATGGGGATCAATTTGCATATAATTATTCAAATAAGTCCATTTGTATTTTAAAAGCTTGGACGAATTCGAACAGTCTGCGTAGCTCCAAAGTGACCATAGGAGAACTTTTCAAAACACTAAAAACATAAATTATCTGGATTTTGGTTAGATAGATGGGAAAAGACATCAAAATCACCA
Source organism: Capsicum annuum (assembly GCF_002878395.1). Lineage (NCBI taxonomy): Eukaryota > Viridiplantae > Streptophyta > Magnoliopsida > Solanales > Solanaceae > Capsicum > Capsicum annuum. Next base: position 1,628 of record NW_025893253.1, read on the forward strand.
TAAACTATACATACAAAATCACTTACACATTTAAATTAATGTGGCGATCTATTACACACCTATTTTTCTCAAAAGTGAATTTAATTTCACCCTGAATCTGATGCGGAAATAACATTAATTTTTTTTTAAAAAAAAAGGCACGTCTGGAGAAAAAAAAAAACCAAAAAATCCTTAAACCCCTAACCCCACCCCTGCGCACACTTTCTCTTCTCACCTATCTTTAATTTTTTTTTTCTCTCTCAATCTTCCTTTCTTCTTCATCACAATCACTCCTCCTTTCCTATGGTTGATGAGAATAATTTTTCCATGATAGTTTTCAAAGAAAAAAAATAGAAAAGATTGAGGATGAAATCGTCACCAATCAAAAAAATTTCTGATGAGACGTTTGAAATTAATCAAATGTTATTGCTCCCACATTGAACATCAATTTTTCAATTTATTTTTGTATTTTTGTTCTTTCATTGTAAAATTTTATGAATTTTGCTCAAAAGTTAATTTTTTTAACACTTTTTTTGTAGATCTATCTTGTCTCTATAAAAATCTTCTTTCAATTTTGCTCAATTAATAATAATATATTAAAATTGCTCAAAATTTATTTTGATGTCGGGTGGTGAATTAGTGGTGAGGCATATTGATTTTTGGTGACTGTAATTGTGTGTGAATTTGATGATGGGTGGTGCAATTAGGTGGTGATAGTGTTGTAACTTTTGGTGTCGTATAACAAAGAAGATTGAATTGAATGAATTTGTTGCTTGGGTGCATTGATTTTATATCAACAATGGAAGAAGGAGATGGCATTATGGTCGTTGGAAAATTGAAGAAAAAGAATAAGATGGTTTTGGACATTGAAGAAATTGAAGAAAAAGAAGAAGAAGAAGATGATATTGAATTTGAATGAAGTTATTGCTTGAGTGTATTGATTTTATACATCCTCCCGTTAAGAATATGATTCCGTTAATTTTCTTTTTTCTTTTTGAAAATTGAAGAAAAAAAAGAAGATGGTTTTGAACATTGAAGAATTTATTAAAGAAAAAGAAAAAAAAATTGAGCTCATAACAATGGAGGTTTTGGATATTGAAGAAAAAGAAAAAAAATTGACCTCATAACAATGGAGGTTTTGGATATTGAAGAAAAAGAAAAAAAATTGAACTCATAACAAGGAAGCTTTGGGATATTTAAGAAAAAAAAAATGAAGAAGAAAGAAAAAGAATTTAAATTAAAAAGAAAAAGGAAAATTTTATGAAAATAATAAATTTATTATTTTTTTCCTATTATGCTGACGTGGCAAGCACGTGTGCAACACCACACCACATGTAAGTGATATAATGTTTTACAAGGTGTAAAAAATATCACTTTTTTATAGTTTAGGTGTGTAATAGGTCACTAGTATAGTTTAGGCGTTGCTTCAATTTTTTTTGTATAGTTTGAGATAAAAACGATGTTTTTTCCCTTAGATAGATAGTGTCATGACAAATATGAGAAAAAGCTTCTGTGAGTATGATTTGTTACTAAACAGGTTACAAAGATTTTATTTTGTTGGAGTGAGTCGAGTTAAATTATGATCCATTACATCGGGCGCAAATTAACCAGTACATCTTCGCCTGAGTGGAATTTGGGAAATATATATATGATCAACCCATTATTGATTTTATACCCGTAGACAAAAAAAAACCCTAATTACCAATTTTAAAGACACTTTCAGCTATTATCTCACTTAATTAACATCACTTGTCGAAATATAGCAAATTAAGAGATTTGGGTTCCCTTGATATTAGGCTCATATTTTGATTTCTCGCATGATATTAAGGAATAACTACATAATCTCTCTCCTTTATTTTCTCTATTTCTTTATCTTTTATTTCTCTTTTTTTTCTTCATTTTTTTCCTTTAATTTCCTTGTTTTTACTTTTTCATTTTTTTTCTTTTCGGTTGTTTTCCTTTTTTATTTTTTTACTTATTTTCTTATATTTTTTCCTTTCTCTTTTTTTCTTTTCCGTCTTTTCATCTATTTTTTCCTTTTTTCGTTTTTATTTCTTTTGTTTTTGCAGCTTTTTTTTTTGTATTTTCTCTTTTCCCTTTTCATTCTTGTTTTGTCGTTTTTTTCTTTTTTTTTGTTTTTTTTTCTCTGTTTTTTTTGTATTTTATATTTTATATTATTTGTATCATACTATATATTTTAAATAAATTTATTATTTGTATTTGATTAATTTAGCTGTGAATATGTACGATTTGTCATTTGTATTTATATTCAAACAAGTATATGAATTAATTCTATTTACTTGAGACTAAAATATACAAATATACATTGTGTCATTCAATGAAAAATTATTTTTAGTATTTGTATATCAAATTTATCATTTGTATTTGTATATAAACAAGTATCATTTGTATGCGTATCGTTCAAGTTATATAAACATGTATCATTTGATACAAATGTAATATTTATATTTGCATAATTTAACAATTGTATTTGCATAATTTATATCAACAAAATATAATTTATATCAATAAATATAAATACAAGTGTTCGTGGAAAGAAAATAACAATTTTTTTCAATTGTTTTAAAATACAAATGATATTGTAAACTACAAATTCAAATACACATAAATGAAACAAATGAAACTAAAAATACAAATACAATATATGGTCAACTTACAAATACAAATATAAAATATTTAAAAAAAATACAAGTTCATCAACGTAAATAGATTACAAATACAAATACAAAAAAAATAAAACCACATAATGCAAATACATTATGCAGTCAAAGATAAAATACAAATATAAAATAATTTTTTAAAATACAAGTGCGAATTGTATAAAATATAAATGATGGTGCACACTAAAAATACAAACAAGTGCAAACAATAAAATACAAATACAAATGCGAACTATAAAATATAAATACAAATACAAGCGTAAACTACAAAATATAAATACAAATACAATTATATCAACGTATACAAAAATATAAATGATGGGGAGAATAAAAATATAATAAGTTATTGTGGTATTTTCGTTATCCTAAAAAAAAAATTAAAATGAAAAAAAAAAAGATGAAGAAAAACGAAAATAGAAAAAAAAAATAGAAAAAAATAAAAAAGAGAAGTAGAGGTTTGGAGATAGAAGAGAGGGAAAAAACGAAAAGAATAAATCAAAAAAAAAAAGAAAGAAAGAAAGAAGAAATACAAAAAAAAGAAGTAAAAAAATGGTGGTGGTGAATACAAATACAATGAGCAATTATGATATTTCTGTCATGATCCATGACTAGTACTCGACTCCGTCATGTTTTTCAAAAATACAGAAAAATATAAATTATAAAATACAATTATAAAAACAAAAAAATGAGAAAGAAGAAAAATTAAAAAAAATTAAAAAAATAAAACTAAAAAAAAAAAGAGGAAAAAAAGACAAAAAAAAAAAAAGAGAAGTAGAAGCTAAGGAAAGAAGAGAGAAAAAAAGAGACGAAAACGAAAAGAAAAAAAAAAGAAATAGAGGCTAGAGATAGAAGAGAGAGAAAAAAAAAGAAACTAAAAAGAAAAGAAGAAAAAAAGAGAAATAAAGGCTATGAATTGTAATTTTGAAAATTATACTAGGAATACTTTCATTTTGCTAAAACCTAGGCTATTTCTGTAAGTGTTCCAAATCTTAATCCTACTTAATTTGTTTAAATAAAAAAAATTAAAATCTACATCCTTAAATTGTATATTGCAAGTCATAGCAATAATTATTAAATTACAACTAATAACAACTTTTAAAATCAAAAAGAAAAAAGGAAAAAACAATTTAATAGCAGTTTTAAAATAAAAAATAAATAAATATCAATCACCCTCATAATCTCTCAAAATAATTATATACTAAAAAGAGTAAATCATTTTTTTTAAAATACGATGAATACACCCCATATTTCTCTCAAACAGTTACTTCCTTATTCTAGTCTTTCACAATTAAAATAAATTTTTTTCTCTTCATCATCATCCAAATTTTACTTTATCTATGTGGACCAGATCAGAATTAAGATCGGCAACTCAAATCCTTTCAAATTATTGGTCTTATGCGTCGGAATTTTTTTTCATTAAAATAAATATTCATTTAGATTGTAATAAATTATTGTTCCATATCCATAAAAAGGTTGGTGTTTTTTTATAGATTTAATGGACTCCGTATGATTCCCCATTTTCACTTTGAAAACTTATTGTATATATAAACTGGTTGATTTACCATTTTCATACACCTTTTGTATACACTATTTTAGATATGAAATGTACATACAAATTAGTTTCATACTAATAAATTAAGCTATTTATTGGACTCCATATGATTTCAGCATTTTTATACACTAAAAACTGATTTCATACACTTTAGTAATTGATTTACAATTTTCATACATCTTTTTTGTGTATATAAATTAATTTATCTTTTGCATATACTTTTTTTTGTGTGTGTGTGTGAATGTGTAAACAAATTGGCTTGATTCTGATAAGATTAACTATTGTGTGAATTTCATATGATTTATCATTTTCATACATAGAAAATAAATTTTAGTTTTACACCACTGCTATTTATGTCAGAAAT